>NW_026908037.1:0-147616 GCF_033978785.1 Entelurus aequoreus | reverse complement strand
TTTGGAATTTTTACGACAGGGTCCCCCCTTACGACATTTTAGCAAAAAATGTTTTTCGTAAAATATGCATTTTTTTACATTTTCTTACATTTACGGGTTTAGTCGGGACTCCTGATGACGTTTTGAGACATCTCCTACAACTACAGCACCAGAATTGTGCTGCTGAAGCAAGTCTGTTTTTTGAATTTTTTTTTGTGAAAAAAAGTTTTCCAAAAAAAAGCATTTCATGCCATTTTTAGGTTTTGTAGGGACTCCTGATGACGTTTTGAGACATCTCCTACAACTACAGCACCAGAATTGTGCTGCTGAAACAAGACGGTTTTTTAAAAATTTTTTTGTAAATAAAAAGTTTTCCAAAAAAAAGCATTTCATGCCATTTTTAGGTTTTGTAGGGACTCCTGATGACGTTTTGAGACATCTCCTACAACTACAGCACCAGAATTGTGCTGCTGAAGCAAGTCCGTTTTTTGGAATTTTTACGACAGGGTCCCCCCTTACGACATTTTAGCAAAAAATGTTTTGCGTAAAAAGTGCATTTTCTTACATTTTCTTACATTTACGGGTTTAGTCGGGACTCCTGATGACGTTTTGAGACATCTCCTACAACTACAGCACCAGAATTGTGCTGCTGAAGCAAGTCCGTTTTTTGGAATTTTTACGACAGGGTCCCCCCTTACGACATTTTAGCAAAAAATGTTTTGCGTAAAAAATGCATTTTCTTACACTTTCTTACATTTACGGGTTTAGTCGGGACTCCTGATGACGTTTTGTGACATCTCCTACAACTACAGCACCAGAATTGTGCTGCTGAAACAAGACCGTTTTTTAAATTTTTTTTTGTAAATAAGAAGTTTTCCCAAAAAAAGCATTTTATGCCATTTTTAGGTTTTGTCGGGACTCCTGATGACGTTTTGAGACATCTCCTACAACTACAGCACCAGAATTGTGCTGCTGAAGCAAGTCCGTTTTTTGGAATTTTTACGACAGGGTCCCCCCTTACGACATTTTAGCAAAAAATGTTTTGCGTAAAAAGTGCATTTTCTTACATTTTCTTACATTTACGGGTTTAGTCGGGACTCCTGATGACGTTTTGAGACATCTCCTACAACTACAGCACCAGAATTGTGCTGCTGAAGCAAGTCCGTTTTTTGGAATTTTTACGACAGGGTCCCCCCTTACGACATTTTAGCAAAAAATGTTTTTCGTAAAATATGCATTTTTTTTACATTTTCTTACATTTACGGGTTTAGTCGGGACTCCTGATGACGTTTTGAGACATCTCCTACAACTACAGCACCAGAATTGTGCTGCTGAAGCAAGTCTGTTTTTTGAAATTTTTTTTGTGAAAAAAAGTTTTCCAAAAAAAAGCATTTCATGCCATTTTTAGGTTTTGTAGGTACTCCTGATGACGTTTTGAGACATCTCCTACAACTACAGCACCAGAATTGTGCTGCTGAAGCAAGTCCGTTTTTTGGAATTTTTACGACAGGGTCCCCCCTTACGACATTTTAGCAAAAAATGTTTTTCGTAAAATATGCATTTTTTTACATTTTCTTACATTTACGGGTTTAGTCGGGATTCCTGATGACGTTTTGAGACATCTCCTACAACTACAGCACCAGAATTGTGCTGCTGAAACAAGACCGTTTTTTAAAATTTTTTTGTAAATAAAAAGTTTTCCAAAAAAAAGCATTTCATGCCATTTTTAGGTTTTGTAGGGACTCCTGATGACGTTTTGAGACATCTCCTACAACTACAGCACCAGAATTGTGCTGCTGAAGCAAGTCCGTTTTTTGGAATTTTTACGACAGGGTCCCCCCTTACGACATTTTAGCAAAAAATGTTTTGCGTAAAAAATGCATTTTCTTACACTTTCTTACATTTACGGGTTTAGTCGGGACTCCTGATGACGTTTTGAGACATCTCCTACAACTACAGCACCAGAATTGTGCTGCTGAAGCAAGTCTGTTTTTTGAATTTTTTTTTGTGAAAAAAAGTTTTCCAAAAAAAAGCATTTCATGCCATTTTTAGGTTTTGTAGGGACTCCTGATGACGTTTTGAGACATCTCCTACAACTACAGCACCAGAATTGTGCTGCTGAAGCAAGTCCGTTTTTTGGAATTTTTACGACAGGGTCCCCCCTTACGACATTTTAGCAAAAAATGTTTTTCGTAAAATATGCATTTTTTTACATTTTCTTACATTTACGGGTTTAGTCGGGACTCCTGATGACGTTTTGAGACATCTCCTACAACTACAGCACCAGAATTGTGCTGCTGAAGCAAGTCTGTTTTTTGAATTTTTTTTTGTGAAAAAAAGTTTTCCAAAAAAAAGCATTTCATGCCATTTTTAGGTTTTGTAGGGACTCCTGATGACGTTTTGAGACATCTCCTACAACTACAGCACCAGAATTGTGCTGCTGAAGCAAGTCCGTTTTTTGGAATTTTTACGACAGGGTCCCCCCTTACGACATTTTAGCAAAAAATGTTTTTCGTAAAATATGCATTTTTTTACATTTTCTTACATTTACGGGTTTAGTCGGGACTCCTGATGACGTTTTGAGACATCTCCTACAACTACAGCACCAGAATTGTGCTGCTGAAGCAAGTCTGTTTTTTGAATTTTTTTTTGTGAAAAAAAGTTTTCCAAAAAAAAGCATTTCATGCCATTTTTAGGTTTTGTAGGGACTCCTGATGACGTTTTGAGACATCTCCTACAACTACAGCACCAGAATTGTGCTGCTGAAACAAGACGGTTTTTTAAAAATTTTTTTGTAAATAAAAAGTTTTCCAAAAAAAAGCATTTCATGCCATTTTTAGGTTTTGTAGGGACTCCTGATGACGTTTTGAGACATCTCCTACAACTACAGCACCAGAATTGTGCTGCTGAAGCAAGTCCGTTTTTTGGAATTTTTACGACAGGGTCCCCCCTTACGACATTTTAGCAAAAAATGTTTTGCGTAAAAAGTGCATTTTCTTACATTTTCTTACATTTACGGGTTTAGTCGGGACTCCTGATGACGTTTTGAGACATCTCCTACAACTACAGCACCAGAATTGTGCTGCTGAAGCAAGTCCGTTTTTTGGAATTTTTACGACAGGGTCCCCCCTTACGACATTTTAGCAAAAAATGTTTTGCGTAAAAAATGCATTTTCTTACACTTTCTTACATTTACGGGTTTAGTCGGGACTCCTGATGACGTTTTGTGACATCTCCTACAACTACAGCACCAGAATTGTGCTGCTGAAACAAGACCGTTTTTTAAATTTTTTTTTGTAAATAAGAAGTTTTCCCAAAAAAAGCATTTTATGCCATTTTTAGGTTTTGTCGGGACTCCTGATGACGTTTTGAGACATCTCCTACAACTACAGCACCAGAATTGTGCTGCTGAAGCAAGTCCGTTTTTTGGAATTTTTACGACAGGGTCCCCCCTTACGACATTTTAGCAAAAAATGTTTTGCGTAAAAAGTGCATTTTCTTACATTTTCTTACATTTACGGGTTTAGTCGGGACTCCTGATGACGTTTTGAGACATCTCCTACAACTACAGCACCAGAATTGTGCTGCTGAAGCAAGTCCGTTTTTTGGAATTTTTACGACAGGGTCCCCCCTTACGACATTTTAGCAAAAAATGTTTTTCGTAAAATATGCATTTTTTTTACATTTTCTTACATTTACGGGTTTAGTCGGGACTCCTGATGACGTTTTGAGACATCTCCTACAACTACAGCACCAGAATTGTGCTGCTGAAGCAAGTCTGTTTTTTGAAATTTTTTTTGTGAAAAAAAGTTTTCCAAAAAAAAGCATTTCATGCCATTTTTAGGTTTTGTAGGTACTCCTGATGACGTTTTGAGACATCTCCTACAACTACAGCACCAGAATTGTGCTGCTGAAGCAAGTCCGTTTTTTGGAATTTTTACGACAGGGTCCCCCCTTACGACATTTTAGCAAAAAATGTTTTTCGTAAAATATGCATTTTTTTACATTTTCTTACATTTACGGGTTTAGTCGGGATTCCTGATGACGTTTTGAGACATCTCCTACAACTACAGCACCAGAATTGTGCTGCTGAAACAAGACCGTTTTTTAAAATTTTTTTGTAAATAAAAAGTTTTCCAAAAAAAAGCATTTCATGCCATTTTTAGGTTTTGTAGGGACTCCTGATGACGTTTTGAGACATCTCCTACAACTACAGCACCAGAATTGTGCTGCTGAAGCAAGTCCGTTTTTTGGAATTTTTACGACAGGGTCCCCCCTTACGACATTTTAGCAAAAAATGTTTTGCGTAAAAAATGCATTTTCTTACACTTTCTTACATTTACGGGTTTAGTCGGGACTCCTGATGACGTTTTGAGACATCTCCTACAACTACAGCACCAGAATTGTGCTGCTGAAGCAAGTCTGTTTTTTGAATTTTTTTTTGTGAAAAAAAGTTTTCCAAAAAAAAGCATTTCATGCCATTTTTAGGTTTTGTAGGGACTCCTGATGACGTTTTGAGACATCTCCTACAACTACAGCACCAGAATTGTGCTGCTGAAGCAAGTCCGTTTTTTGGAATTTTTACGACAGGGTCCCCCCTTACGACATTTTAGCAAAAAATGTTTTTCGTAAAATATGCATTTTTTTTACATTTTCTTACATTTACGGGTTTAGTCGGGACTCCTGATGACGTTTTGAGACATCTCCTACAACTACAGCACCAGAATTGTGCTGCTGAAGCAAGTCTGTTTTTTGAATTTTTTTTTGTGAAAAAAAGTTTTCCAAAAAAAAGCATTTCATGCCATTTTTAGGTTTTGTAGGGACTCCTGATGACGTTTTGAGACATCTCCTACAACTACAGCACCAGAATTGTGCTGCTGAAGCAAGTCCGTTTTTTTGAATTTTTACGACAGGGTCCCCCCTTACGACATTTTAGCAAAAAATGTTTTTTGTAAAATATGCATTTTTTTTACATTTTCTTACATTTACGGGTTTAGTCGGGACTCCTGATGACGTTTTGAGACATCTCCTACAACTACAGCACCAGAATTGTGCTGCTGAAGCAAGTCCGTTTTTTGGAATTTTTACGACAGGGTCCCCCCTTACGACATTTTAGCAAAAAATGTTTTCCGTAAAAAATGCATTTTCTTACATTTTCTTACATTTACGGGTTTAGTCGGGACTCCTGATGACGTTTTGAGACATCTCCTACAACTACAGCACCAGAATTGTGCTGCTGAAGCAAGTCCGTTTTTTGGAATTTTTACGACAGGGTCCCCCCTTACGACATTTTAGCAAAAAATGTTTTGCGTAAAAAATGCATTTTCTTACACTTTCTTACATTTACGGGTTTAGTCGGGACTCCTGATGACGTTTTGAGACATCTCCTACAACTACAGCACCAGAATTGTGCTGCTGAAACAAGACCGTTTTTAAAAAATTTTTTTGTAAATAAAAAGTTTTCCAAAAAAAAGCATTTCATGCCATTTTTAGGTTTTGTAGGGACTCCTGATGACGTTTTGAGACATCTCCTACAACTACAGCACCAGAATTGTGCTGCTGAAGCAAGTCCGTTTTTTGGAATTTTTACGACAGGGTCCCCCCTTACGACATTTTAGCAAAAAATGTTTTGCGTAAAAAATGCATTTTCTTACACTTTCTTACATTTACGGGTTTAGTCGGGACTCCTGATGACGTTTTGTGACATCTCCTACAACTACAGCACCAGAATTGTGCTGCTGAAACAAGACCGTTTTTTAAATTTTTTTTTGTAAATAAGAAGTTTTCCCAAAAAAAGCATTTTATGCCATTTTTAGGTTTTGTCGGGACTCCTGATGACGTTTTGAGACATCTCCTACAACTACAGCACCAGAATTGTGCTGCTGAAGCAAGTCCGTTTTTTGGAATTTTTACGACAGGGTCCCCCCTTACGACATTTTAGCAAAAAATGTTTTGCGTAAAAAATGCATTTTCTTACACTTTCTTACATTTACGGGTTTAGTCGGGACTCCTGATGACGTTTTGTAACATCTCCTACAACTACAGCACCAGAATTGTGCTGCTGAAGCAAGTCCGTTTTTTGGAATTTTTACGACAGGGTCCCCCCTTACGACATTTTAGCAAAAAATGTTTTGCGTAAAAAATGCATTTTCTTACACTTTCTTACATTTACGGGTTTAGTCGGGACTCCTGATGACGTTTTGTAACATCTCCTACAACTACAGCACCAGAATTGTGCTGCTGAAACAAGACCGTTTTTTAAATTTTTTTTTGTAAATAAGAAGTTTTCCCAAAAAAAGCATTTTATGCCATTTTTAGGTTTTGTCGGGACTCCTGATGACGTTTTGAGACATCTCCTACAACTACAGCACCAGAATTGTGCTGCTGAAGCAAGTCCGTTTTTTGGAATTTTTACGACAGGGTCCCCCCTTACGACATTTTAGCAAAAAATGTTTTGCGTAAAAAATGCATTTTCTTACATTCTCTCTCATTTACGGGTTTAGTCGGGACTCCTGATGACGTTTTGAGACATCTCCTACAACTACAGCACCAGAATTGTGCTGCTGAAGCAAGTCTGTTTTTTGAATTTTTTTTTGTGAAAAAAAGTTTTCCAAAAAAAAGCATTTCATGCCATATTTAGGTTTTGTAGGGACTCCTGATGACGTTTTGAGACATCTCCTACAACTACAGCACCAGAATTGTGCTGCTGAAGCAAGTCCGTTTTTTGGAATTTTTACGACAGGGTCCCCCCTTACGACATTTTAGCAAAAAATGTTTTTCTTAAAAAATGCATTTTCTTACATTTTCTTACATTTACGGGTTTAGTCGGGACTCCTGATGACGTTTTGAGACATCTCCTGCAACTACAGCACCAGAATTGTGCTGCTGAAGCAAGTCCGTTTTTTTGAATTTTTACGACAGGGTCCCCCCTTACGACATTTTAGCAAAAAATGTTTTTCGTAAAATATGCATTTTTTTTACATTTTCTTACATTTACGGGTTTAGTCGGGACTCCTGATGACGTTTTGAGACATCTCCTACAACTACAGCACCAGAATTGTGCTGCTGAAGCAAGTCCGTTTTTTTGAATTTTTACGACAGGGTCCCCCCTTACGACATTTTAGCAAAAAATGTTTTTCGTAAAATATGCATTTTTTTACATTTTCTTACATTTACGGGTTTAGTCGGGACTCCTGATGACGTTTTGAGACATCTCCTACAACTACAGCACCAGAATTGTGCTGCTGAAGCAAGTCTGTTTTTTGAATTTTTTTTTGTGAAAAAAAGTTTTCCAAAAAAAAGCATTTCATGCCATTTTTAGGTTTTGTAGGGACTCCTGATGACGTTTTGAGACATCTCCTACAACTACAGCACCAGAATTGTGCTGCTGAAACAAGACCGTTTTTAAATTTTTTTTTTGTAAATAAAAAGTTTTCCAAAAAAAAGCATTTCATGCCATTTTTAGGTTTTGTAGGGACTCCTGATGACGTTTTGAGACATCTCCTACAACTACAGCACCAGAATTGTGCTGCTGAAGCAAGTCCGTTTTTTGGAATTTTTACGACAGGGTCCCCCCTTACGACATTTTAGCAAAAAATGTTTTGCGTAAAAAATGCATTTTCTTACATTTACGGGTTTAGTCGGGACTCCTGATGACGTTTTGAGACATCTCCTACAACTACAGCACCAGAATTGTGCTGCTGAAACAAGACCGTTTTTAAAAAAATTTTTTGTAAATAAAAAGTTTTCCAAAAAAAAGCATTTCATGCCATTTTTAGGTTTTGTAGGGACTCCTGATGACGTTTTGAGACATCTCCTACAACTACAGCACCAGAATTGTGCTGCTGAAGCAAGTCCGTTTTTTGGAATTTTTACGACAGGGTCCCCCCTTACGACATTTTAGCAAAAAATGTTTTGCGTAAAAAGTGCATTTTCTTACATTTTCTTACATTTACGGGTTTAGTCGGGACTCCTGATGACGTTTTGAGACATCTCCTACAACTACAGCACCAGAATTGTGCTGCTGAAGCAAGTCCGTTTTTTGGAATTTTTACGACAGGGTCCCCCCTTACGACATTTTAGCAAAAAATGTTTTGCGTAAAAAATGCATTTTCTTACACTTTCTTACATTTACGGGTTTAGTCGGGACTCCTGATGACGTTTTGTGACATCTCCTACAACTACAGCACCAGAATTGTGCTGCTGAAACAAGACCGTTTTTTAAATTTTTTTTTGTAAATAAGAAGTTTTCCCAAAAAAAGCATTTTATGCCATTTTTAGGTTTTGTCGGGACTCCTGATGACGTTTTGAGACATCTCCTACAACTACAGCACCAGAATTGTGCTGCTGAAGCAAGTCCATTTTTTGGAATTTTTACGACAGGGTCCCCCCTAACGACATTTTAGCAAAAAATGTTTTGCGTAAAAAATGCATTTTCTTACATTTTCTTACATTTACGGGTTTAGTCGGGACTCCTGATGACGTTTTGAGACATCTCCTGCAACTACAGCACCAGAATTGTGCTGCTGAAGCAAGTCCGTTTTTTTGAATTTTTACGACAGGGTCCCCCCTTACGACATTTTAGCAAAAAATGTTTTTCGTAAAATATGCATTTTTTTTACATTTTCTTACATTTACGGGTTTAGTCGGGACTCCTGATGACGTTTTGAGACATCTCCTACAACTACAGCACCAGAATTGTGCTGCTGAAGCAAGTCCGTTTTTTGGAATTTTTACGACAGGGTCCCCCCTTACGACATTTTAGCAAAAAATGTTTTGCGTAAAAAATGCATTTTCTTACACTTTCTTACATTTACGAGTTTAGTCGGGACTCCTGATGACGTTTTGAGACATCTCCTACAACTACAGCACCAGAATTGTGCTGCTGAAGCAAGTCTGTTTTTTGAAATTTTTTTTGTGAAAAAAAGTTTTCCAAAAAAAAGCATTTCATGCCATTTTTAGGTTTTGTAGGGACTCCTGATGACGTTTTGAGACATCTCCTACAACTACAGCACCAGAATTGTGCTGCTGAAGCAAATCCGTTTTTTGGAATTTTTACGACAGGGTCCCCCCCTTACGACATTTTAGCAAAAAATGTTTTGCGTAAAAAATGCATTTTCTTACATTTTCTTACATTTACGGGTTTAGTCGGGACTCCTGATGACGTTTTGAGACATCTCCTACAACTACAGCACCAGAATTGTGCTGCTGAAGCAAGTCCGTTTTTTTGAATTTTTACGACAGGGTCCCCCCTTACGACATTTTAGCAAAAAATGTTTTTCGTAAAATATGCATTTTTTTACATTTTCTTACATTTACGGGTTTAGTCGGGACTCCTGATGACGTTTTGAGACATCTCCTACAACTACAGCACCAGAATTGTGCTGCTGAAGCAAGTCTGTTTTTTGAATTTTTTTTTGTAAATAAAAAGTTTTCCAAAAAAAAGCATTTCATGCCATTTTTAGGTTTTGTAGGGACTCCTGATGACGTTTTGAGACATCTCCTACAACTACAGCACCAGAATTGTGCTGCTGAAACAAAACCGTTTTTAAATTTTTTTTTTGTAAATAAAAAGTTTTCCAAAAAAAAGCATTTCATGCCATTTTTAGGTTTTGTAGGGACTCCTGATGACGTTTTGAGACATCTCCTACAACTACAGCACCAGAATTGTGCTGCTGAAGCAAGTCCGTTTTTTGGAATTTTTACGACAGGGTCCCCCCTTACGACATTTTAGCAAAAAATGTTTTGCGTAAAAAATGCATTTTCTTACATTTTCTTACATTTACGGGTTTAGTCGGGACTCCTGATGACGTTTTGAGACATCTCCTACAACTACAGCACCAGAATTGTGCTGCTGAAACAAGACCGTTTTTTAAATTTTTTTTTGTAAATAAAAAGTTTTCCCAAAAAAAGCATTTTATGCCATTTTTAGGTTTTGATGACGTTTTGAGACATCTCCTACAACTACAGCACCAGAATTGTGCTGCTGAAACAAGTCCGTTTTTTGGAATTTTTACGACAGGGTCCCCCCTTACGACATTTTAGCAAAAAATGTTTTGCGTAAAAAATGCATTTTCTTACATTTTCTTACATTTACGGGTTTAGTCGGGACTCCTGATGACGTTTTGAGACATCTCCTACAACTACAGCACCAGAATTGTGCTGCTGAAGCAAGTCCGTTTTTTGGAATTTTTACGACAGGGTCCCCCCTTACGACATTTTAGCAAAAAATGTTTTTCGTAAAATATGCATTTTTTTACATTTTCTTACATTTACGGGTTTAGTCGGGACTCCTGATGACGTTTTGAGACATCTCCTACAACTACAGCACCAGAATTGTGCTGCTGAAGCAAGTCTGTTTTTTGAATTTTTTTTTGTGAAAAAAAGTTTTCCAAAAAAAAGCATTTCATGCCATTTTTAGGTTTTGTAGGGACTCCTGATGACGTTTTGAGACATCTCCTACAACTACAGCACCAGAATTGTGCTGCTGAAGCAAGTCCGTTTTTTGGAATTTTTACGACAGGGTCCCCCCTTACGACATTTTAGCAAAAAATGTTTTTCGTAAAATATGCATTTTTTAACATTTTCTTACATTTACGGGTTTAGTCGGGACTCCTGATGACGTTTTGAGACATCTCCTACAACTACAGCACCAGAATTGTGCTGCTGAAGCAAGTCTGTTTTTTGAATTTTTTTTTGTGAAAAAAAGTTTTCCAAAAAAAAGCATTTCATGCCATTTTTAGGTTTTGTAGGGACTCCTGATGACGTTTTGAGACATCTCCTACAACTACAGCACCAGAATTGTGCTGCTGAAGCAAGTCCGTTTTTTGGAATTTTTACGACAGGGTCCCCCCTTACGACATTTTAGCAAAAAATGTTTTTCGTAAAATATGCATTTTTTTTACATTTTCTTACATTTACGGGTTTAGTCGGGACTCCTGATGACGTTTTGAGACATCTCCTACAACTACAGCACCAGAATTGTGCTGCTGAAGCAAGTCTGTTTTTTGAATTTTTTTTTGTGAAAAAAAGTTTTCCAAAAAAAAGCATTTCATGCCATTTTTAGGTTTTGTAGGGACTCCTGATGACGTTTTGAGACATCTCCTACAACTACAGCACCAGAATTGTGCTGCTGAAGCAAGTCCGTTTTTTGGAATTTTTACGACAGGGTCCCCCCTTACGACATTTTAGCAAAAAATGTTTTGCGTAAAAAATGCATTTTCTTACATTTTCTTACATTTACGGGTTTAGTCGGGACTCCTGATGACGTTTTGAGACATCTCCTACAACTACAGCACCAGAATTGTGCTGCTGAAACAAGACCGTTTTTTAAATTTTTTTTTGTAAATAAAAAGTTTTCCCAAAAAAAGCATTTTATGCCATTTTTAGGTTTTGATGACGTTTTGAGACATCTCCTACAACTACAGCACCAGAATTGTGCTGCTGAAACAAGTCCGTTTTTTGGAATTTTTACGACAGTGTCCCCCCTTACGACATTTTAGCAAAAAATGTTTTGCGTAAAAAATGCATTTTCTTACATTTACGGGTTTAGTCGGGACTCCTGATGACGTTTTGAGACATCTCCTACAACTACAGCACCAGAATTGTGCTGCTGAAGCAAGTCCGTTTTTTGGAATTTTTACGACAGGGTCCCCCCTTACGACATTTTAGCAAAAAATGTTTTTCGTAAAATATGCATTTTTTTACATTTTCTTACATTTACGGGTTTAGTCGGGATTCCTGATGACGTTTTGAGACATCTCCTACAACTACAGCACCAGAATTGTGCTGCTGAAACAAGACCGTTTTTTAAAATTTTTTTGTAAATAAAAAGTTTTCCAAAAAAAAGCATTTCATGCCATTTTTAGGTTTTGTAGGGACTCCTGATGACGTTTTGAGACATCTCCTACAACTACAGCACCAGAATTGTGCTGCTGAAGCAAATCCGTTTTTTGGAATTTTTACGACAGGGTCCCCCCCTTACGACATTTTAGCAAAAAATGTTTTGCGTAAAAAATGCATTTTCTTACATTTTCTTACATTTACGGGTTTAGTCGGGACTCCTGATGACGTTTTGAGACATCTCCTACAACTACAGCACCAGAATTGTGCTGCTGAAGCAAGTCCGTTTTTTTGAATTTTTACGACAGGGTCCCCCCTTACGACATTTTAGCAAAAAATGTTTTTCGTAAAATATGCATTTTTTTACATTTTCTTACATTTACGGGTTTAGTCGGGACTCCTGATGACGTTTTGAGACATCTCCTACAACTACAGCACCAGAATTGTGCTGCTGAAGCAAGTCTGTTTTTTGAATTTTTTTTTGTAAATAAAAAGTTTTCCAAAAAAAAGCATTTCATGCCATTTTTAGGTTTTGTAGGGACTCCTGATGACGTTTTGAGACATCTCCTACAACTACAGCACCAGAATTGTGCTGCTGAAACAAAACCGTTTTTAAATTTTTTTTTTGTAAATAAAAAGTTTTCCAAAAAAAAGCATTTCATGCCATTTTTAGGTTTTGTAGGGACTCCTGATGACGTTTTGAGACATCTCCTACAACTACAGCACCAGAATTGTGCTGCTGAAGCAAGTCCGTTTTTTGGAATTTTTACGACAGGGTCCCCCCTTACGACATTTTAGCAAAAAATGTTTTGCGTAAAAAATGCATTTTCTTACATTTTCTTACATTTACGGGTTTAGTCGGGACTCCTGATGACGTTTTGAGACATCTCCTACAACTACAGCACCAGAATTGTGCTGCTGAAACAAGACCGTTTTTTAAATTTTTTTTTGTAAATAAAAAGTTTTCCCAAAAAAAGCATTTTATGCCATTTTTAGGTTTTGATGACGTTTTGAGACATCTCCTACAACTACAGCACCAGAATTGTGCTGCTGAAACAAGTCCGTTTTTTGGAATTTTTACGACAGGGTCCCCCCTTACGACATTTTAGCAAAAAATGTTTTGCGTAAAAAATGCATTTTCTTACATTTTCTTACATTTACGGGTTTAGTCGGGACTCCTGATGACGTTTTGAGACATCTCCTACAACTACAGCACCAGAATTGTGCTGCTGAAGCAAGTCCGTTTTTTGGAATTTTTACGACAGGGTCCCCCCTTACGACATTTTAGCAAAAAATGTTTTTCGTAAAATATGCATTTTTTTACATTTTCTTACATTTACGGGTTTAGTCGGGACTCCTGATGACGTTTTGAGACATCTCCTACAACTACAGCACCAGAATTGTGCTGCTGAAGCAAGTCTGTTTTTTGAATTTTTTTTTGTGAAAAAAAGTTTTCCAAAAAAAAGCATTTCATGCCATTTTTAGGTTTTGTAGGGACTCCTGATGACGTTTTGAGACATCTCCTACAACTACAGCACCAGAATTGTGCTGCTGAAGCAAGTCCGTTTTTTGGAATTTTTACGACATTTTAGCAAAAAATGTTTTTCGTAAAATATGCATTTTTTTACATTTTCTTACATTTACGGGTTTAGTCGGGACTCCTGATGACGTTTTGAGACATCTCCTACAACTACAGCACCAGAATTGTGCTGCTGAAGCAAGTCTGTTTTTTGAATTTTTTTTTGTGAAAAAAAGTTTTCCAAAAAAAAGCATTTCATGCCATTTTTAGGTTTTGTAGGGACTCCTGATGACGTTTTGAGACATCTCCTACAACTACAGCACCAGAATTGTGCTGCTGAAGCAAGTCCGTTTTTTGGAATTTTTACGACAGGGTCCCCCCTTACGACATTTTAGCAAAAAATGTTTTTCGTAAAATATGCATTTTTTTTACATTTTCTTACATTTACGGGTTTAGTCGGGACTCCTGATGACGTTTTGAGACATCTCCTACAACTACAGCACCAGAATTGTGCTGCTGAAGCAAGTCTGTTTTTTGAATTTTTTTTTGTGAAAAAAAGTTTTCCAAAAAAAAGCATTTCATGCCATTTTTAGGTTTTGTAGGGACTCCTGATGACGTTTTGAGACATCTCCTACAACTACAGCACCAGAATTGTGCTGCTGAAGCAAGTCCGTTTTTTGGAATTTTTACGACAGGGTCCCCCCTTACGACATTTTAGCAAAAAATGTTTTGCGTAAAAAATGCATTTTCTTACATTTTCTTACATTTACGGGTTTAGTCGGGACTCCTGATGACGTTTTGAGACATCTCCTACAACTACAGCACCAGAATTGTGCTGCTGAAACAAGACCGTTTTTTAAATTTTTTTTTGTAAATAAAAAGTTTTCCCAAAAAAAGCATTTTATGCCATTTTTAGGTTTTGATGACGTTTTGAGACATCTCCTACAACTACAGCACCAGAATTGTGCTGCTGAAACAAGTCCGTTTTTTGGAATTTTTACGACAGTGTCCCCCCTTACGACATTTTAGCAAAAAATGTTTTGCGTAAAAAATGCATTTTCTTACATTTACGGGTTTAGTCGGGACTCCTGATGACGTTTTGAGACATCTCCTACAACTACAGCACCAGAATTGTGCTGCTGAAGCAAGTCCGTTTTTTGGAATTTTTACGACAGGGTCCCCCCTTACGACATTTTAGCAAAAAATGTTTTTCGTAAAATATGCATTTTTTTACATTTTCTTACATTTACGGGTTTAGTCGGGATTCCTGATGACGTTTTGAGACATCTCCTACAACTACAGCACCAGAATTGTGCTGCTGAAACAAGACCGTTTTTTAAAATTTTTTTGTAAATAAAAAGTTTTCCAAAAAAAAGCATTTCATGCCATTTTTAGGTTTTGTAGGGACTCCTGATGACGTTTTGAGACATCTCCTACAACTACAGCACCAGAATTGTGCTGCTGAAGCAAGTCCGTTTTTTTGAATTTTTACGACAGGGTCCCCCCTTACGACATTTTAGCAAAAAATGTTTTTTGTAAAATATGCATTTTTTTTACATTTTCTTACATTTACGGGTTTAGTCGGGACTCCTGATGACGTTTTGAGACATCTCCTACAACTACAGCACCAGAATTGTGCTGCTGAAGCAAGTCCGTTTTTTGGAATTTTTACGACAGGGTCCCCCCTTACGACATTTTAGCAAAAAATGTTTTTCGTAAAATATGCATTTTTTTTACATTTTCTTACATTTACGGGTTTAGTCGGGACTCCTGGTGACGTTTTGAGACATCTCCTACAACTACAGCACCAGAATTGTGCTGCTGAAGCAAGTCCGTTTTTTGGAATTTTTACGACAGGGTCCCCCCTTACGACATTTTAGCAAAAAATGTTTTCCGTAAAAAATGCATTTTCTTACATTTTCTTACATTTACGGGTTTAGTCGGGACTCCTGATGACGTTTTGAGACATCTCCTACAACTACAGCACCAGAATTGTGCTGCTGAAGCAAGTCCGTTTTTTGGAATTTTTACGACAGGGTCCCCCCTTACGACATTTTAGCAAAAAATGTTTTGCGTAAAAAATGCATTTTCTTACACTTTCTTACATTTACGGGTTTAGTCGGGACTCCTGATGACGTTTTGAGACATCTCCTACAACTACAGCACCAGAATTGTGCTGCTGAAACAAGACCGTTTTTTAAAATTTTTTTTGTAAATAAAAAGTTTTCCAAAAAAAAGCATTTCATGCCATTTTTAGGTTTTGTAGGGACTCCTGATGACGTTTTGAGACATCTCCTACAACTACAGCACCAGAATTGTGCTGCTGAAGCAAGTCCGTTTTTTGGAATTTTTACGACAGGGTCCCCCCTTACGACATTTTAGCAAAAAATGTTTTTCGTAAAATATGCATTTTTTTACATTTTCTTACATTTACGGGTTTAGTCGGGACTCCTGATGACGTTTTGAGACATCTCCTACAACTACAGCACCAGAATTGTGCTGCTGAAGCAAGTCTGTTTTTTGAATTTTTTTTTGTGAAAAAAAGTTTTCCAAAAAAAAGCATTTCATGCCATTTTTAGGTTTTGTAGGGACTCCTGATGACGTTTTGAGACATCTCCTACAACTACAGCACCAGAATTGTGCTGCTGAAGCAAGTCCGTTTTTTGGAATTTTTACGACAGGGTCCCCCCTTACGACATTTTAGCAAAAAATGTTTTTCGTAAAATATGCATTTTTTTTACATTTTCTTACATTTACGGGTTTAGTCGGGACTCCTGATGACGTTTTGAGACATCTCCTACAACTACAGCACCAGAATTGTGCTGCTGAAGCAAGTCTGTTTTTTGAATTTTTTTTTGTGAAAAAAAGTTTTCCAAAAAAAAGCATTTCATGCCATTTTTAGGTTTTGTAGGGACTCCTGATGACGTTTTGAGACATCTCCTACAACTACAGCACCAGAATTGTGCTGCTGAAGCAAGTCCGTTTTTTGGAATTTTTACGACAGGGTCCCCCCTTACGACATTTTAGCAAAAAATGTTTTGCGTAAAAAATGCATTTTCTTACATTTTCTTACATTTACGGGTTTAGTCGGGACTCCTGATGACGTTTTGAGACATCTCCTACAACTACAGCACCAGAATTGTGCTGCTGAAACAAGACCGTTTTTTAAATTTTTTTTTGTAAATAAAAAGTTTTCCCAAAAAAAGCATTTTATGCCATTTTTAGGTTTTGATGACGTTTTGAGACATCTCCTACAACTACAGCACCAGAATTGTGCTGCTGAAACAAGTCCGTTTTTTGGAATTTTTACGACAGTGTCCCCCCTTACGACATTTTAGCAAAAAATGTTTTGCGTAAAAAATGCATTTTCTTACATTTACGGGTTTAGTCGGGACTCCTGATGACGTTTTGAGACATCTCCTACAACTACAGCACCAGAATTGTGCTGCTGAAGCAAGTCCGTTTTTTGGAATTTTTACGACAGGGTCCCCCCTTACGACATTTTAGCAAAAAATGTTTTTCGTAAAATATGCATTTTTTTTACATTTTCTTACATTTACGGGTTTAGTCGGGACTCCTGGTGACGTTTTGAGACATCTCCTACAACTACAGCACCAGAATTGTGCTGCTGAAGCAAGTCCGTTTTTTGGAATTTTTACGACAGGGTCCCCCCTTACGACATTTTAGCAAAAAATGTTTTCCGTAAAAAATGCATTTTCTTACATTTTCTTACATTTACGGGTTTAGTCGGGACTCCTGATGACGTTTTGAGACATCTCCTACAACTACAGCACCAGAATTGTGCTGCTGAAGCAAGTCCGTTTTTTGGAATTTTTACGACAGGGTCCCCCTTACGACATTTTAGCAAAAAATGTTTTGCGTAAAAAATGCATTTTCTTACACTTTCTTACATTTACGGGTTTAGTCGGGACTCCTGATGACGTTTTGAGACATCTCCTACAACTACAGCACCAGAATTGTGCTGCTGAAACAAGACCGTTTTTTAAAAATTTTTTTGTAAATAAAAAGTTTTCCAAAAAAAAGCATTTCATGCCATTTTTAGGTTTTGTAGGGACTCCTGATGACGTTTTGAGACATCTCCTACAACTACAGCACCAGAATTGTGCTGCTGAAGCAAGTCCGTTTTTTGGAATTTTTACGACAGGGTCCCCCCTTACGACATTTTAGCAAAAAATGTTTTGCGTAAAAAGTGCATTTTCTTACATTTTCTTACATTTACGGGTTTAGTCGGGACTCCTGATGACGTTTTGAGACATCTCCTACAACTACAGCACCAGAATTGTGCTGCTGAAGCAAGTCCGTTTTTTGGAATTTTTACGACAGGGTCCCCCCTTACGACATTTTAGCAAAAAATGTTTTGCGTAAAAAATGCATTTTCTTACACTTTCTTACATTTACGGGTTTAGTCGGGACTCCTGATGACGTTTTGTGACATCTCCTACAACTACAGCACCAGAATTGTGCTGCTGAAACAAGACCGTTTTTTAAATTTTTTTTTGTAAATAAGAAGTTTTCCCAAAAAAAGCATTTTATGCCATTTTTAGGTTTTGTCGGGACTCCTGATGACGTTTTGAGACATCTCCTACAACTACAGCACCAGAATTGTGCTGCTGAAGCAAGTCCGTTTTTTGGAATTTTTACGACAGGGTCCCCCCTTACGACATTTTAGCAAAAAATGTTTTGCGTAAAAAGTGCATTTTCTTACATTTTCTTACATTTACGGGTTTAGTCGGGACTCCTGATGACGTTTTGAGACATCTCCTACAACTACAGCACCAGAATTGTGCTGCTGAAGCAAGTCCGTTTTTTGGAATTTTTACGACAGGGTCCCCCCTTACGACATTTTAGCAAAAAATGTTTTTCGTAAAATATGCATTTTTTTTACATTTTCTTACATTTACGGGTTTAGTCGGGACTCCTGATGACGTTTTGAGACATCTCCTACAACTACAGCACCAGAATTGTGCTGCTGAAGCAAGTCTGTTTTTTGAAATTTTTTTTGTGAAAAAAAGTTTTCCAAAAAAAAGCATTTCATGCCATTTTTAGGTTTTGTAGGTACTCCTGATGACGTTTTGAGACATCTCCTACAACTACAGCACCAGAATTGTGCTGCTGAAGCAAGTCCGTTTTTTGGAATTTTTACGACAGGGTCCCCCCTTACGACATTTTAGCAAAAAATGTTTTTCGTAAAATATGCATTTTTTTACATTTTCTTACATTTACGGGTTTAGTCGGGATTCCTGATGACGTTTTGAGACATCTCCTACAACTACAGCACCAGAATTGTGCTGCTGAAACAAGACCGTTTTTTAAAATTTTTTTGTAAATAAAAAGTTTTCCAAAAAAAAGCATTTCATGCCATTTTTAGGTTTTGTAGGGACTCCTGATGACGTTTTGAGACATCTCCTACAACTACAGCACCAGAATTGTGCTGCTGAAGCAAGTCCGTTTTTTGGAATTTTTACGACAGGGTCCCCCCTTACGACATTTTAGCAAAAAATGTTTTGCGTAAAAAATGCATTTTCTTACACTTTCTTACATTTACGGGTTTAGTCGGGACTCCTGATGACGTTTTGAGACATCTCCTACAACTACAGCACCAGAATTGTGCTGCTGAAGCAAGTCTGTTTTTTGAATTTTTTTTTGTGAAAAAAAGTTTTCCAAAAAAAAGCATTTCATGCCATTTTTAGGTTTTGTAGGGACTCCTGATGACGTTTTGAGACATCTCCTACAACTACAGCACCAGAATTGTGCTGCTGAAGCAAGTCCGTTTTTTGGAATTTTTACGACAGGGTCCCCCCTTACGACATTTTAGCAAAAAATGTTTTCCGTAAAAAATGCATTTTCTTACATTTTCTTACATTTACGGGTTTAGTCGGGACTCCTGATGACGTTTTGAGACATCTCCTACAACTACAGCACCAGAATTGTGCTGCTGAAGCAAGTCCGTTTTTTGGAATTTTTACGACAGGGTCCCCCCTTACGACATTTTAGCAAAAAATGTTTTGCGTAAAAAATGCATTTTCTTACACTTTCTTACATTTACGGGTTTAGTCGGGACTCCTGATGACGTTTTGAGACATCTCCTACAACTACAGCACCAGAATTGTGCTGCTGAAACAAGACCGTTTTTAAAAAATTTTTTTGTAAATAAAAAGTTTTCCAAAAAAAAGCATTTCATGCCATTTTTAGGTTTTGTAGGGACTCCTGATGACGTTTTGAGACATCTCCTACAACTACAGCACCAGAATTGTGCTGCTGAAGCAAGTCCGTTTTTTGGAATTTTTACGACAGGGTCCCCCCTTACGACATTTTAGCAAAAAATGTTTTGCGTAAAAAATGCATTTTCTTACACTTTCTTACATTTACGGGTTTAGTCGGGACTCCTGATGACGTTTTGTGACATCTCCTACAACTACAGCACCAGAATTGTGCTGCTGAAACAAGACCGTTTTTTAAATTTTTTTTTGTAAATAAGAAGTTTTCCCAAAAAAAGCATTTTATGCCATTTTTAGGTTTTGTCGGGACTCCTGATGACGTTTTGAGACATCTCCTACAACTACAGCACCAGAATTGTGCTGCTGAAGCAAGTCCGTTTTTTGGAATTTTTACGACAGGGTCCCCCCTTACGACATTTTAGCAAAAAATGTTTTGCGTAAAAAGTGCATTTTCTTACATTTTCTTACATTTACGGGTTTAGTCGGGACTCCTGATGACGTTTTGAGACATCTCCTACAACTACAGCACCAGAATTGTGCTGCTGAAGCAAGTCCGTTTTTTGGAATTTTTACGACAGGGTCCCCCCTTACGACATTTTAGCAAAAAATGTTTTGCGTAAAAAATGCATTTTCTTACACTTTCTTACATTTACGGGTTTAGTCGGGACTCCTGATGACGTTTTGTAACATCTCCTACAACTACAGCACCAGAATTGTGCTGCTGAAACAAGACCGTTTTTTAAATTTTTTTTTGTAAATAAGAAGTTTTCCCAAAAAAAGCATTTTATGCCATTTTTAGGTTTTGTCGGGACTCCTGATGACGTTTTGAGACATCTCCTACAACTACAGCACCAGAATTGTGCTGCTGAAGCAAGTCCGTTTTTTGGAATTTTTACGACAGGGTCCCCCCTTACGACATTTTAGCAAAAAATGTTTTGCGTAAAAAATGCATTTTCTTACATTCTCTCTCATTTACGGGTTTAGTCGGGACTCCTGATGACGTTTTGAGACATCTCCTACAACTACAGCACCAGAATTGTGCTGCTGAAGCAAGTCTGTTTTTTGAATTTTTTTTTGTGAAAAAAAGTTTTCCAAAAAAAAGCATTTCATGCCATTTTTAGGTTTTGTAGGGACTCCTGATGACGTTTTGAGACATCTCCTACAACTACAGCACCAGAATTGTGCTGCTGAAGCAAGTCCGTTTTTTGGAATTTTTACGACAGGGTCCCCCCTTACGACATTTTAGCAAAAAATGTTTTTCTTAAAAAATGCATTTTCTTACATTTTCTTACATTTACGGGTTTAGTCGGGACTCCTGATGACGTTTTGAGACATCTCCTGCAACTACAGCACCAGAATTGTGCTGCTGAAGCAAGTCCGTTTTTTTGAATTTTTACGACAGGGTCCCCCCTTACGACATTTTAGCAAAAAATGTTTTTCGTAAAATATGCATTTTTTTTACATTTTCTTACATTTACGGGTTTAGTCGGGACTCCTGATGACGTTTTGAGACATCTCCTACAACTACAGCACCAGAATTGTGCTGCTGAAGCAAGTCCGTTTTTTTGAATTTTTACGACAGGGTCCCCCCTTACGACATTTTAGCAAAAAATGTTTTTCGTAAAATATGCATTTTTTTACATTTTCTTACATTTACGGGTTTAGTCGGGACTCCTGATGACGTTTTGAGACATCTCCTACAACTACAGCACCAGAATTGTGCTGCTGAAGCAAGTCTGTTTTTTGAATTTTTTTTGTGAAAAAAAGTTTTCCAAAAAAAAGCATTTCATGCCATTTTTAGGTTTTGTAGGGACTCCTGATGACGTTTTGAGACATCTCCTACAACTACAGCACCAGAATTGTGCTGCTGAAACAAGACCGTTTTTAAATTTTTTTTTTGTAAATAAAAAGTTTTCCAAAAAAAAGCATTTCATGCCATTTTTAGGTTTTGTAGGGACTCCTGATGACGTTTTGAGACATCTCCTACAACTACAGCACCAGAATTGTGCTGCTGAAGCAAGTCCGTTTTTTGGAATTTTTACGACAGGGTCCCCCCTTACGACATTTTAGCAAAAAATGTTTTGCGTAAAAAATGCATTTTCTTACATTTACGGGTTTAGTCGGGACTCCTGATGACGTTTTGAGACATCTCCTACAACTACAGCACCAGAATTGTGCTGCTGAAACAAGACCGTTTTTTAAATTTTTTTTTGTAAATAAAAAGTTTTCCCAAAAAAAGCATTTTATGCCATTTTTAGGTTTTGATGACGTTTTGAGACATCTCCTACAACTACAGCACCAGAATTGTGCTGCTGAAACAAGTCCGTTTTTTGGAATTTTTACGACAGGGTCCCCCCTTACGACATTTTAGCAAAAAATGTTTTGCGTAAAAAATGCATTTTCTTACATTTTCTTACATTTACGGGTTTAGTCGGGACTCCTGATGACGTTTTGAGACATCTCCTACAACTACAGCACCAGAATTGTGCTGCTGAAGCAAGTCCGTTTTTTGGAATTTTTACGACAGGGTCCCCCCTTACGACATTTTAGCAAAAAATGTTTTTCGTAAAATATGCATTTTTTTACATTTTCTTACATTTACGGGTTTAGTCGGGACTCCTGATGACGTTTTGAGACATCTCCTACAACTACAGCACCAGAATTGTGCTGCTGAAGCAAGTCTGTTTTTTGAATTTTTTTTTGTGAAAAAAAGTTTTCCAAAAAAAAGCATTTCATGCCATTTTTAGGTTTTGTAGGGACTCCTGATGACGTTTTGAGACATCTCCTACAACTACAGCACCAGAATTGTGCTGCTGAAGCAAGTCCGTTTTTTGGAATTTTTACGACAGGGTCCCCCCTTACGACATTTTAGCAAAAAATGTTTTTCGTAAAATATGCATTTTTTTTACATTTTCTTACATTTACGGGTTTAGTCGGGACTCCTGATGACGTTTTGAGACATCTCCTACAACTACAGCACCAGAATTGTGCTGCTGAAGCAAGTCTGTTTTTTGAATTTTTTTTTGTGAAAAAAAGTTTTCCAAAAAAAAGCATTTCATGCCATTTTTAGGTTTTGTAGGGACTCCTGATGACGTTTTGAGACATCTCCTACAACTACAGCACCAGAATTGTGCTGCTGAAGCAAGTCCGTTTTTTGGAATTTTTACGACAGGGTCCCCCCTTACGACATTTTAGCAAAAAATGTTTTGCGTAAAAAATGCATTTTCTTACATTTTCTTACATTTACGGGTTTAGTCGGGACTCCTGATGACGTTTTGAGACATCTCCTACAACTACAGCACCAGAATTGTGCTGCTGAAACAAGACCGTTTTTTAAATTTTTTTTTGTAAATAAAAAGTTTTCCCAAAAAAAGCATTTTATGCCATTTTTAGGTTTTGATGACGTTTTGAGACATCTCCTACAACTACAGCACCAGAATTGTGCTGCTGAAACAAGTCCGTTTTTTGGAATTTTTACGACAGTGTCCCCCCTTACGACATTTTAGCAAAAAATGTTTTGCGTAAAAAATGCATTTTCTTACATTTACGGGTTTAGTCGGGACTCCTGATGACGTTTTGAGACATCTCCTACAACTACAGCACCAGAATTGTGCTGCTGAAGCAAGTCCGTTTTTTGGAATTTTTACGACAGGGTCCCCCCTTACGACATTTTAGCAAAAAATGTTTTTCGTAAAATATGCATTTTTTTACATTTTCTTACATTTACGGGTTTAGTCGGGACTCCTGATGACGTTTTGAGACATCTCCTACAATTACAGCACCAGAATTGTGCTGCTGAAGCAAGTCTGTTTTTTGAATTTTTTTTTGTGAAAAAAAGTTTTCCAAAAAAAAGCATTTCATGCCATTTTTAGTTTTGTAGGGACTCCTGATGACGTTTTGAGACATCTCCTACAACTACAGCACCAGAATTGTGCTGCTGAAGCAAGTCCGTTTTTTGGAATTTTTACGACAGGGTCCCCCCTTACGACATTTTAGCAAAAAATGTTTTTCGTAAAATATGCATTTTTTTTACATTTTCTTACATTTACGGGTTTAGTCGGGACTCCTGATGACGTTTTGAGACATCTCCTACAACTACAGCACCAGAATTGTGCTGCTGAAGCAAGTCTGTTTTTTGAAATTTTTTTTGTGAAAAAAAGTTTTCCAAAAAAAAGCATTTCATGCCATTTTTAGGTTTTGTAGGTACTCCTGATGACGTTTTGAGACATCTCCTACAACTACAGCACCAGAATTGTGCTGCTGAAGCAAGTCCGTTTTTTGGAATTTTTACGACAGGGTCCCCCCTTACGACATTTTAGCAAAAAATGTTTTTCGTAAAATATGCATTTTTTTACATTTTCTTACATTTACGGGTTTAGTCGGGATTCCTGATGACGTTTTGAGACATCTCCTACAACTACAGCACCAGAATTGTGCTGCTGAAACAAGACCGTTTTTTAAAATTTTTTTGTAAATAAAAAGTTTTCCAAAAAAAAGCATTTCATGCCATTTTTAGGTTTTGTAGGGACTCCTGATGACGTTTTGAGACATCTCCTACAACTACAGCACCAGAATTGTGCTGCTGAAGCAAGTCCGTTTTTTTGAATTTTTACGACAGGGTCCCCCCTTACGACATTTTAGCAAAAAATGTTTTTTGTAAAATATGCATTTTTTTTACATTTTCTTACATTTACGGGTTTAGTCGGGACTCCTGATGACGTTTTGAGACATCTCCTACAACTACAGCACCAGAATTGTGCTGCTGAAGCAAGTCCGTTTTTTGGAATTTTTACGACAGGGTCCCCCCTTACGACATTTTAGCAAAAAATGTTTTTCGTAAAATATGCATTTTTTTTACATTTTCTTACATTTACGGGTTTAGTCGGGACTCCTGGTGACGTTTTGAGACATCTCCTACAACTACAGCACCAGAATTGTGCTGCTGAAGCAAGTCCGTTTTTTGGAATTTTTACGACAGGGTCCCCCCTTACGACATTTTAGCAAAAAATGTTTTCCGTAAAAAATGCATTTTCTTACATTTTCTTACATTTACGGGTTTAGTCGGGACTCCTGATGACGTTTTGAGACATCTCCTACAACTACAGCACCAGAATTGTGCTGCTGAAGCAAGTCCGTTTTTTGGAATTTTTACGACAGGGTCCCCCTTACGACATTTTAGCAAAAAATGTTTTGCGTAAAAAATGCATTTTCTTACACTTTCTTACATTTACGGGTTTAGTCGGGACTCCTGATGACGTTTTGAGACATCTCCTACAACTACAGCACCAGAATTGTGCTGCTGAAACAAGACCGTTTTTTAAAATTTTTTTTGTAAATAAAAAGTTTTCCAAAAAAAAGCATTTCATGCCATTTTTAGGTTTTGTAGGGACTCCTGATGACGTTTTGAGACATCTCCTACAACTACAGCACCAGAATTGTGCTGCTGAAGCAAGTCCGTTTTTTGGAATTTTTACGACAGGGTCCCCCCTTACGACATTTTAGCAAAAAATGTTTTGCGTAAAAAGTGCATTTTCTTACATTTTCTTACATTTACGGGTTTAGTCGGGACTCCTGATGACGTTTTGAGACATCTCCTACAACTACAGCACCAGAATTGTGCTGCTGAAGCAAGTCCGTTTTTTGGAATTTTTACGACAGGGTCCCCCCTTACGACATTTTAGCAAAAAATGTTTTGCGTAAAAAATGCATTTTCTTACACTTTCTTACATTTACGGGTTTAGTCGGGACTCCTGATGACGTTTTGTGACATCTCCTACAACTACAGCACCAGAATTGTGCTGCTGAAACAAGACCGTTTTTTAAATTTTTTTTTGTAAATAAGAAGTTTTCCCAAAAAAAGCATTTTATGCCATTTTTAGGTTTTGTCGGGACTCCTGATGACGTTTTGAGACATCTCCTACAACTACAGCACCAGAATTGTGCTGCTGAAGCAAGTCCGTTTTTTGGAATTTTTACGACAGGGTCCCCCCTTACGACATTTTAGCAAAAAATGTTTTGCGTAAAAAGTGCATTTTCTTACATTTTCTTACATTTACGGGTTTAGTCGGGACTCCTGATGACGTTTTGAGACATCTCCTACAACTACAGCACCAGAATTGTGCTGCTGAAGCAAGTCCGTTTTTTGGAATTTTTACGACAGGGTCCCCCCTTACGACATTTTAGCAAAAAATGTTTTTCGTAAAATATGCATTTTTTTTACATTTTCTTACATTTACGGGTTTAGTCGGGACTCCTGATGACGTTTTGAGACATCTCCTACAACTACAGCACCAGAATTGTGCTGCTGAAGCAAGTCTGTTTTTTGAAATTTTTTTTGTGAAAAAAAGTTTTCCAAAAAAAAGCATTTCATGCCATTTTTAGGTTTTGTAGGTACTCCTGATGACGTTTTGAGACATCTCCTACAACTACAGCACCAGAATTGTGCTGCTGAAGCAAGTCCGTTTTTTGGAATTTTTACGACAGGGTCCCCCCTTACGACATTTTAGCAAAAAATGTTTTTCGTAAAATATGCATTTTTTTACATTTTCTTACATTTACGGGTTTAGTCGGGATTCCTGATGACGTTTTGAGACATCTCCTACAACTACAGCACCAGAATTGTGCTGCTGAAACAAGACCGTTTTTTAAAATTTTTTTGTAAATAAAAAGTTTTCCAAAAAAAAGCATTTCATGCCATTTTTAGGTTTTGTAGGGACTCCTGATGACGTTTTGAGACATCTCCTACAACTACAGCACCAGAATTGTGCTGCTGAAGCAAGTCCGTTTTTTGGAATTTTTACGACAGGGTCCCCCCTTACGACATTTTAGCAAAAAATGTTTTGCGTAAAAAATGCATTTTCTTACACTTTCTTACATTTACGGGTTTAGTCGGGACTCCTGATGACGTTTTGAGACATCTCCTACAACTACAGCACCAGAATTGTGCTGCTGAAGCAAGTCTGTTTTTTGAATTTTTTTTTGTGAAAAAAAGTTTTCCAAAAAAAAGCATTTCATGCCATTTTTAGGTTTTGTAGGGACTCCTGATGACGTTTTGAGACATCTCCTACAACTACAGCACCAGAATTGTGCTGCTGAAGCAAGTCCGTTTTTTGGAATTTTTACGACAGGGTCCCCCCTTACGACATTTTAGCAAAAAATGTTTTTCGTAAAATATGCATTTTTTTTACATTTTCTTACATTTACGGGTTTAGTCGGGACTCCTGATGACGTTTTGAGACATCTCCTACAACTACAGCACCAGAATTGTGCTGCTGAAGCAAGTCTGTTTTTTGAATTTTTTTTTGTGAAAAAAAGTTTTCCAAAAAAAAGCATTTCATGCCATTTTTAGGTTTTGTAGGGACTCCTGATGACGTTTTGAGACATCTCCTACAACTACAGCACCAGAATTGTGCTGCTGAAGCAAGTCCGTTTTTTTGAATTTTTACGACAGGGTCCCCCCTTACGACATTTTAGCAAAAAATGTTTTTTGTAAAATATGCATTTTTTTTACATTTTCTTACATTTACGGGTTTAGTCGGGACTCCTGATGACGTTTTGAGACATCTCCTACAACTACAGCACCAGAATTGTGCTGCTGAAGCAAGTCCGTTTTTTGGAATTTTTACGACAGGGTCCCCCCTTACGACATTTTAGCAAAAAATGTTTTCCGTAAAAAATGCATTTTCTTACATTTTCTTACATTTACGGGTTTAGTCGGGACTCCTGATGACGTTTTGAGACATCTCCTACAACTACAGCACCAGAATTGTGCTGCTGAAGCAAGTCCGTTTTTTGGAATTTTTACGACAGGGTCCCCCCTTACGACATTTTAGCAAAAAATGTTTTGCGTAAAAAATGCATTTTCTTACACTTTCTTACATTTACGGGTTTAGTCGGGACTCCTGATGACGTTTTGAGACATCTCCTACAACTACAGCACCAGAATTGTGCTGCTGAAACAAGACCGTTTTTAAAAAATTTTTTTGTAAATAAAAAGTTTTCCAAAAAAAAGCATTTCATGCCATTTTTAGGTTTTGTAGGGACTCCTGATGACGTTTTGAGACATCTCCTACAACTACAGCACCAGAATTGTGCTGCTGAAGCAAGTCCGTTTTTTGGAATTTTTACGACAGGGTCCCCCCTTACGACATTTTAGCAAAAAATGTTTTGCGTAAAAAATGCATTTTCTTACACTTTCTTACATTTACGGGTTTAGTCGGGACTCCTGATGACGTTTTGTGACATCTCCTACAACTACAGCACCAGAATTGTGCTGCTGAAACAAGACCGTTTTTTAAATTTTTTTTTGTAAATAAGAAGTTTTCCCAAAAAAAGCATTTTATGCCATTTTTAGGTTTTGTCGGGACTCCTGATGACGTTTTGAGACATCTCCTACAACTACAGCACCAGAATTGTGCTGCTGAAACAAGTCCGTTTTTTGGAATTTTTACGACAGGGTCCCCCCTTACGACATTTTAGCAAAAAATGTTTTGCGTAAAAAGTGCATTTTCTTACATTTTCTTACATTTACGGGTTTAGTCGGGACTCCTGATGACGTTTTGAGACATCTCCTACAACTACAGCACCAGAATTGTGCTGCTGAAGCAAGTCCGTTTTTTGGAATTTTTACGACAGGGTCCCCCCTTACGACATTTTAGCAAAAAATGTTTTGCGTAAAAAATGCATTTTCTTACACTTTCTTACATTTACGGGTTTAGTCGGGACTCCTGATGACGTTTTGTAACATCTCCTACAACTACAGCACCAGAATTGTGCTGCTGAAACAAGACCGTTTTTTAAATTTTTTTTTGTAAATAAGAAGTTTTCCCAAAAAAAGCATTTTATGCCATTTTTAGGTTTTGTCGGGACTCCTGATGACGTTTTGAGACATCTCCTACAACTACAGCACCAGAATTGTGCTGCTGAAGCAAGTCCGTTTTTTGGAATTTTTACGACAGGGTCCCCCCTTACGACATTTTAGCAAAAAATGTTTTGCGTAAAAAATGCATTTTCTTACATTCTCTCTCATTTACGGGTTTAGTCGGGACTCCTGATGACGTTTTGAGACATCTCCTACAACTACAGCACCAGAATTGTGCTGCTGAAGCAAGTCTGTTTTTTGAATTTTTTTTTGTGAAAAAAAGTTTTCCAAAAAAAAGCATTTCATGCCATTTTTAGGTTTTGTAGGGACTCCTGATGACGTTTTGAGACATCTCCTACAACTACAGCACCAGAATTGTGCTGCTGAAGCAAGTCCGTTTTTTGGAATTTTTACGACAGGGTCCCCCTTACGACATTTTAGCAAAAAATGTTTTGCGTAAAAAATGCATTTTCTTACACTTTCTTACATTTACGGGTTTAGTCGGGACTCCTGATGACGTTTTGAGACATCTCCTACAACTACAGCACCAGAATTGTGCTGCTGAAACAAGACCGTTTTTTAAAATTTTTTTTGTAAATAAAAAGTTTTCCAAAAAAAAGCATTTCATGCCATTTTTAGGTTTTGTAGGGACTCCTGATGACGTTTTGAGACATCTCCTACAACTACAGCACCAGAATTGTGCTGCTGAAGCAAGTCCGTTTTTTGGAATTTTTACGACAGGGTCCCCCCTTACGACATTTTAGCAAAAAATGTTTTGCGTAAAAAGTGCATTTTCTTACATTTTCTTACATTTACGGGTTTAGTCGGGACTCCTGATGACGTTTTGAGACATCTCCTACAACTACAGCACCAGAATTGTGCTGCTGAAGCAAGTCCGTTTTTTGGAATTTTTACGACAGGGTCCCCCCTTACGACATTTTAGCAAAAAATGTTTTGCGTAAAAAATGCATTTTCTTACACTTTCTTACATTTACGGGTTTAGTCGGGACTCCTGATGACGTTTTGTGACATCTCCTACAACTACAGCACCAGAATTGTGCTGCTGAAACAAGACCGTTTTTTAAATTTTTTTTTGTAAATAAGAAGTTTTCCCAAAAAAAGCATTTTATGCCATTTTTAGGTTTTGTCGGGACTCCTGATGACGTTTTGAGACATCTCCTACAACTACAGCACCAGAATTGTGCTGCTGAAGCAAGTCCGTTTTTTGGAATTTTTACGACAGGGTCCCCCCTTACGACATTTTAGCAAAAAATGTTTTGCGTAAAAAGTGCATTTTCTTACATTTTCTTACATTTACGGGTTTAGTCGGGACTCCTGATGACGTTTTGAGACATCTCCTACAACTACAGCACCAGAATTGTGCTGCTGAAGCAAGTCCGTTTTTTGGAATTTTTACGACAGGGTCCCCCCTTACGACATTTTAGCAAAAAATGTTTTTCGTAAAATATGCATTTTTTTTACATTTTCTTACATTTACGGGTTTAGTCGGGACTCCTGATGACGTTTTGAGACATCTCCTACAACTACAGCACCAGAATTGTGCTGCTGAAGCAAGTCTGTTTTTTGAAATTTTTTTTGTGAAAAAAAGTTTTCCAAAAAAAAGCATTTCATGCCATTTTTAGGTTTTGTAGGTACTCCTGATGACGTTTTGAGACATCTCCTACAACTACAGCACCAGAATTGTGCTGCTGAAGCAAGTCCGTTTTTTGGAATTTTTACGACAGGGTCCCCCCTTACGACATTTTAGCAAAAAATGTTTTTCGTAAAATATGCATTTTTTTACATTTTCTTACATTTACGGGTTTAGTCGGGATTCCTGATGACGTTTTGAGACATCTCCTACAACTACAGCACCAGAATTGTGCTGCTGAAACAAGACCGTTTTTTAAAATTTTTTTGTAAATAAAAAGTTTTCCAAAAAAAAGCATTTCATGCCATTTTTAGGTTTTGTAGGGACTCCTGATGACGTTTTGAGACATCTCCTACAACTACAGCACCAGAATTGTGCTGCTGAAGCAAGTCCGTTTTTTGGAATTTTTACGACAGGGTCCCCCCTTACGACATTTTAGCAAAAAATGTTTTGCGTAAAAAATGCATTTTCTTACACTTTCTTACATTTACGGGTTTAGTCGGGACTCCTGATGACGTTTTGAGACATCTCCTACAACTACAGCACCAGAATTGTGCTGCTGAAGCAAGTCTGTTTTTTGAATTTTTTTTTGTGAAAAAAAGTTTTCCAAAAAAAAGCATTTCATGCCATTTTTAGGTTTTGTAGGGACTCCTGATGACGTTTTGAGACATCTCCTACAACTACAGCACCAGAATTGTGCTGCTGAAGCAAGTCCGTTTTTTGGAATTTTTACGACAGGGTCCCCCCTTACGACATTTTAGCAAAAAATGTTTTTCGTAAAATATGCATTTTTTTTACATTTTCTTACATTTACGGGTTTAGTCGGGACTCCTGATGACGTTTTGAGACATCTCCTACAACTACAGCACCAGAATTGTGCTGCTGAAGCAAGTCTGTTTTTTGAATTTTTTTTTGTGAAAAAAAGTTTTCCAAAAAAAAGCATTTCATGCCATTTTTAGGTTTTGTAGGGACTCCTGATGACGTTTTGAGACATCTCCTACAACTACAGCACCAGAATTGTGCTGCTGAAGCAAGTCCGTTTTTTTGAATTTTTACGACAGGGTCCCCCCTTACGACATTTTAGCAAAAAATGTTTTTTGTAAAATATGCATTTTTTTTACATTTTCTTACATTTACGGGTTTAGTCGGGACTCCTGATGACGTTTTGAGACATCTCCTACAACTACAGCACCAGAATTGTGCTGCTGAAGCAAGTCCGTTTTTTGGAATTTTTACGACAGGGTCCCCCCTTACGACATTTTAGCAAAAAATGTTTTCCGTAAAAAATGCATTTTCTTACATTTTCTTACATTTACGGGTTTAGTCGGGACTCCTGATGACGTTTTGAGACATCTCCTACAACTACAGCACCAGAATTGTGCTGCTGAAGCAAGTCCGTTTTTTGGAATTTTTACGACAGGGTCCCCCCTTACGACATTTTAGCAAAAAATGTTTTGCGTAAAAAATGCATTTTCTTACACTTTCTTACATTTACGGGTTTAGTCGGGACTCCTGATGACGTTTTGAGACATCTCCTACAACTACAGCACCAGAATTGTGCTGCTGAAACAAGACCGTTTTTAAAAAATTTTTTTGTAAATAAAAAGTTTTCCAAAAAAAAAGCATTTCATGCCATTTTTAGGTTTTGTAGGGACTCCTGATGACGTTTTGAGACATCTCCTACAACTACAGCACCAGAATTGTGCTGCTGAAGCAAGTCCGTTTTTTGGAATTTTTACGACAGGGTCCCCCCTTACGACATTTTAGCAAAAAATGTTTTGCGTAAAAAATGCATTTTCTTACACTTTCTTACATTTACGGGTTTAGTCGGGACTCCTGATGACGTTTTGTGACATCTCCTACAACTACAGCACCAGAATTGTGCTGCTGAAACAAGACCGTTTTTTAAATTTTTTTTTGTAAATAAGAAGTTTTCCCAAAAAAAGCATTTTATGCCATTTTTAGGTTTTGTCGGGACTCCTGATGACGTTTTGAGACATCTCCTACAACTACAGCACCAGAATTGTGCTGCTGAAACAAGTCCGTTTTTTGGAATTTTTACGACAGGGTCCCCCCTTACGACATTTTAGCAAAAAATGTTTTGCGTAAAAAGTGCATTTTCTTACATTTTCTTACATTTACGGGTTTAGTCGGGACTCCTGATGACGTTTTGAGACATCTCCTACAACTACAGCACCAGAATTGTGCTGCTGAAGCAAGTCCGTTTTTTGGAATTTTTACGACAGGGTCCCCCCTTACGACATTTTAGCAAAAAATGTTTTGCGTAAAAAATGCATTTTCTTACACTTTCTTACATTTACGGGTTTAGTCGGGACTCCTGATGACGTTTTGTAACATCTCCTACAACTACAGCACCAGAATTGTGCTGCTGAAACAAGACCGTTTTTTAAATTTTTTTTTGTAAATAAGAAGTTTTCCCAAAAAAAGCATTTTATGCCATTTTTAGGTTTTGTCGGGACTCCTGATGACGTTTTGAGACATCTCCTACAACTACAGCACCAGAATTGTGCTGCTGAAGCAAGTCCGTTTTTTGGAATTTTTACGACAGGGTCCCCCCTTACGACATTTTAGCAAAAAATGTTTTGCGTAAAAAATGCATTTTCTTACATTCTCTCTCATTTACGGGTTTAGTCGGGACTCCTGATGACGTTTTGAGACATCTCCTACAACTACAGCACCAGAATTGTGCTGCTGAAGCAAGTCTGTTTTTTGAATTTTTTTTTGTGAAAAAAAGTTTTCCAAAAAAAAGCATTTCATGCCATTTTTAGGTTTTGTAGGGACTCCTGATGACGTTTTGAGACATCTCCTACAACTACAGCACCAGAATTGTGCTGCTGAAGCAAGTCCGTTTTTTGGAATTTTTACGACAGGGTCCCCCTTACGACATTTTAGCAAAAAATGTTTTGCGTAAAAAATGCATTTTCTTACACTTTCTTACATTTACGGGTTTAGTCGGGACTCCTGATGACGTTTTGAGACATCTCCTACAACTACAGCACCAGAATTGTGCTGCTGAAACAAGACCGTTTTTTAAAATTTTTTTTGTAAATAAAAAGTTTTCCAAAAAAAAGCATTTCATGCCATTTTTAGGTTTTGTAGGGACTCCTGATGACGTTTTGAGACATCTCCTACAACTACAGCACCAGAATTGTGCTGCTGAAGCAAGTCCGTTTTTTGGAATTTTTACGACAGGGTCCCCCCTTACGACATTTTAGCAAAAAATGTTTTGCGTAAAAAGTGCATTTTCTTACATTTTCTTACATTTACGGGTTTAGTCGGGACTCCTGATGACGTTTTGAGACATCTCCTACAACTACAGCACCAGAATTGTGCTGCTGAAGCAAGTCCGTTTTTTGGAATTTTTACGACAGGGTCCCCCCTTACGACATTTTAGCAAAAAATGTTTTTCTTAAAAAATGCATTTTCTTACATTTTCTTACATTTACGGGTTTAGTCGGGACTCCTGATGACGTTTTGTGACATCTCCTACAACTACAGCACCAGAATTGTGCTGCTGAAACAAGACCGTTTTTTAAATTTTTTTTTGTAAATAAGAAGTTTTCCCAAAAAAAGCATTTTATGCCATTTTTAGGTTTTGTCGGGACTCCTGATGACGTTTTGAGACATCTCCTACAACTACAGCACCAGAATTGTGCTGCTGAAGCAAGTCCGTTTTTTGGAATTTTTACGACAGGGTCCCCCCTTACGACATTTTAGCAAAAAATGTTTTGCGTAAAAAGTGCATTTTCTTACATTTTCTTACATTTACGGGTTTAGTCGGGACTCCTGATGACGTTTTGAGACATCTCCTACAACTACAGCACCAGAATTGTGCTGCTGAAGCAAGTCCGTTTTTTGGAATTTTTACGACAGGGTCCCCCCTTACGACATTTTAGCAAAAAATGTTTTTCTTAAAAAATGCATTTTCTTACATTTTCTTACATTTACGGGTTTAGTCGGGACTCCTGATGACGTTTTGAGACATCTCCTACAACTACAGCACCAGAATTGTGCTGCTGAAGCAAGTCCGTTTTTTTGAATTTTTACGACAGGGTCCCCCCTTACGACATTTTAGCAAAAAATGTTTTTCGTAAAATATGCATTTTTTTTACATTTTCTTACATTTACGGGTTTAGTCGGGACTCCTGATGACGTTTTGAGACATCTCCTACAACTACAGCACCAGAATTGTGCTGCTGAAGCAAGTCCGTTTTTTTGAATTTTTACGACAGGGTCCCCCCTTACGACATTTTAGCAAAAAATGTTTTTCGTAAAATATGCATTTTTTTACATTTTCTTACATTTACGGGTTTAGTCGGGACTCCTGATGACGTTTTGAGACATCTCCTACAACTACAGCACCAGAATTGTGCTGCTGAAGCAAGTCTGTTTTTTGAATTTTTTTTGTGAAAAAAAGTTTTCCAAAAAAAAGCATTTCATGCCATTTTTAGGTTTTGTAGGGACTCCTGATGACGTTTTGAGACATCTCCTACAACTACAGCACCAGAATTGTGCTGCTGAAACAAGACCGTTTTTAAATTTTTTTTTTGTAAATAAAAAGTTTTCCAAAAAAAAGCATTTCATGCCATTTTTAGGTTTTGTAGGGACTCCTGATGACGTTTTGAGACATCTCCTACAACTACAGCACCAGAATTGTGCTGCTGAAGCAAGTCCGTTTTTTGGAATTTTTACGACAGGGTCCCCCCTTACGACATTTTAGCAAAAAATGTTTTGCGTAAAAAATGCATTTTCTTACATTTACGGGTTTAGTCGGGACTCCTGATGACGTTTTGAGACATCTCCTACAACTACAGCACCAGAATTGTGCTGCTGAAACAAGACCGTTTTTTAAATTTTTTTTTGTAAATAAAAAGTTTTCCCAAAAAAAGCATTTTATGCCATTTTTAGGTTTTGATGACGTTTTGAGACATCTCCTACAACTACAGCACCAGAATTGTGCTGCTGAAACAAGTCCGTTTTTTGGAATTTTTACGACAGGGTCCCCCCTTACGACATTTTAGCAAAAAATGTTTTGCGTAAAAAATGCATTTTCTTACATTTTCTTACATTTACGGGTTTAGTCGGGACTCCTGATGACGTTTTGAGACATCTCCTACAACTACAGCACCAGAATTGTGCTGCTGAAGCAAGTCCGTTTTTTGGAATTTTTACGACAGGGTCCCCCCTTACGACATTTTAGCAAAAAATGTTTTTCGTAAAATATGCATTTTTTTACATTTTCTTACATTTACGGGTTTAGTCGGGACTCCTGATGACGTTTTGAGACATCTCCTACAACTACAGCACCAGAATTGTGCTGCTGAAGCAAGTCTGTTTTTTGAATTTTTTTTTGTGAAAAAAAGTTTTCCAAAAAAAAGCATTTCATGCCATTTTTAGGTTTTGTAGGGACTCCTGATGACGTTTTGAGACATCTCCTACAACTACAGCACCAGAATTGTGCTGCTGAAGCAAGTCCGTTTTTTGGAATTTTTACGACAGGGTCCCCCCTTACGACATTTTAGCAAAAAATGTTTTTCGTAAAATATGCATTTTTTTTACATTTTCTTACATTTACGGGTTTAGTCGGGACTCCTGATGACGTTTTGAGACATCTCCTACAACTACAGCACCAGAATTGTGCTGCTGAAGCAAGTCTGTTTTTTGAATTTTTTTTTGTGAAAAAAAGTTTTCCAAAAAAAAGCATTTCATGCCATTTTTAGGTTTTGTAGGGACTCCTGATGACGTTTTGAGACATCTCCTACAACTACAGCACCAGAATTGTGCTGCTGAAGCAAGTCCGTTTTTTGGAATTTTTACGACAGGGTCCCCCCTTACGACATTTTAGCAAAAAATGTTTTGCGTAAAAAATGCATTTTCTTACATTTTCTTACATTTACGGGTTTAGTCGGGACTCCTGATGACGTTTTGAGACATCTCCTACAACTACAGCACCAGAATTGTGCTGCTGAAACAAGACCGTTTTTTAAATTTTTTTTTGTAAATAAAAAGTTTTCCCAAAAAAAGCATTTTATGCCATTTTTAGGTTTTGATGACGTTTTGAGACATCTCCTACAACTACAGCACCAGAATTGTGCTGCTGAAACAAGTCCGTTTTTTGGAATTTTTACGACAGTGTCCCCCCTTACGACATTTTAGCAAAAAATGTTTTGCGTAAAAAATGCATTTTCTTACATTTACGGGTTTAGTCGGGACTCCTGATGACGTTTTGAGACATCTCCTACAACTACAGCACCAGAATTGTGCTGCTGAAGCAAGTCCGTTTTTTGGAATTTTTACGACAGGGTCCCCCCTTACGACATTTTAGCAAAAAATGTTTTGCGTAAAAAATGCATTTTCTTACACTTTCTTACATTTACGGGTTTAGTCGGGACTCCTGATGACGTTTTGTAACATCTCCTACAACTACAGCACCAGAATTGTGCTGCTGAAACAAGACCGTTTTTTAAATTTTTTTTTGTAAATAAGAAGTTTTCCCAAAAAAAGCATTTTATGCCATTTTTAGGTTTTGTCGGGACTCCTGATGACGTTTTGAGACATCTCCTACAACTACAGCACCAGAATTGTGCTGCTGAAGCAAGTCCGTTTTTTGGAATTTTTACGACAGGGTCCCCCCTTACGACATTTTAGCAAAAAATGTTTTGCGTAAAAAATGCATTTTCTTACATTCTCTCTCATTTACGGGTTTAGTCGGGACTCCTGATGACGTTTTGAGACATCTCCTACAACTACAGCACCAGAATTGTGCTGCTGAAGCAAGTCTGTTTTTTGAATTTTTTTTTGTGAAAAAAAGTTTTCCAAAAAAAAGCATTTCATGCCATTTTTAGGTTTTGTAGGGACTCCTGATGACGTTTTGAGACATCTCCTACAACTACAGCACCAGAATTGTGCTGCTGAAGCAAGTCCGTTTTTTGGAATTTTTACGACAGGGTCCCCCCTTACGACATTTTAGCAAAAAATGTTTTTCTTAAAAAATGCATTTTCTTACATTTTCTTACATTTACGGGTTTAGTCGGGACTCCTGATGACGTTTTGAGACATCTCCTACAACTACAGCACCAGAATTGTGCTGCTGAAGCAAGTCCGTTTTTTTGAATTTTTACGACAGGGTCCCCCCTTACGACATTTTAGCAAAAAATGTTTTTCGTAAAATATGCATTTTTTTTACATTTTCTTACATTTACGGGTTTAGTCGGGACTCCTGATGACGTTTTGAGACATCTCCTACAACTACAGCACCAGAATTGTGCTGCTGAAGCAAGTCCGTTTTTTTGAATTTTTACGACAGGGTCCCCCCTTACGACATTTTAGCAAAAAATGTTTTTCGTAAAATATGCATTTTTTTACATTTTCTTACATTTACGGGTTTAGTCGGGACTCCTGATGACGTTTTGAGACATCTCCTACAACTACAGCACCAGAATTGTGCTGCTGAAGCAAGTCTGTTTTTTGAATTTTTTTTTGTGAAAAAAAGTTTTCCAAAAAAAAGCATTTCATGCCATTTTTAGGTTTTGTAGGGACTCCTGATGACGTTTTGAGACATCTCCTACAACTACAGCACCAGAATTGTGCTGCTGAAACAAGACCGTTTTTAAATTTTTTTTTTGTAAATAAAAAGTTTTCCAAAAAAAAGCATTTCATGCCATTTTTAGGTTTTGTAGGGACTCCTGATGACGTTTTGAGACATCTCCTACAACTACAGCACCAGAATTGTGCTGCTGAAGCAAGTCCGTTTTTTGGAATTTTTACGACAGGGTCCCCCCTTACGACATTTTAGCAAAAAATGTTTTGCGTAAAAAATGCATTTTCTTACATTTACGGGTTTAGTCGGGACTCCTGATGACGTTTTGAGACATCTCCTACAACTACAGCACCAGAATTGTGCTGCTGAAACAAGACCGTTTTTTAAATTTTTTTTTGTAAATAAAAAGTTTTCCCAAAAAAAGCATTTTATGCCATTTTTAGGTTTTGATGACGTTTTGAGACATCTCCTACAACTACAGCACCAGAATTGTGCTGCTGAAACAAGTCCGTTTTTTGGAATTTTTACGACAGGGTCCCCCCTTACGACATTTTAGCAAAAAATGTTTTGCGTAAAAAATGCATTTTCTTACATTTTCTTACATTTACGGGTTTAGTCGGGACTCCTGATGACGTTTTGAGACATCTCCTACAACTACAGCACCAGAATTGTGCTGCTGAAGCAAGTCCGTTTTTTGGAATTTTTACGACAGGGTCCCCCCTTACGACATTTTAGCAAAAAATGTTTTTCGTAAAATATGCATTTTTTTACATTTTCTTACATTTACGGGTTTAGTCGGGACTCCTGATGACGTTTTGAGACATCTCCTACAACTACAGCACCAGAATTGTGCTGCTGAAGCAAGTCTGTTTTTTGAATTTTTTTTTGTGAAAAAAAGTTTTCCAAAAAAAAGCATTTCATGCCATTTTTAGGTTTTGTAGGGACTCCTGATGACGTTTTGAGACATCTCCTACAACTACAGCACCAGAATTGTGCTGCTGAAGCAAGTCCGTTTTTTGGAATTTTTACGACAGGGTCCCCCCTTACGACATTTTAGCAAAAAATGTTTTTCGTAAAATATGCATTTTTTTTACATTTTCTTACATTTACGGGTTTAGTCGGGACTCCTGATGACGTTTTGAGACATCTCCTACAACTACAGCACCAGAATTGTGCTGCTGAAGCAAGTCTGTTTTTTGAATTTTTTTTGTGAAAAAAAGTTTTCCAAAAAAAAGCATTTCATGCCATTTTTAGGTTTTGTAGGGACTCCTGATGACGTTTTGAGACATCTCCTACAACTACAGCACCAGAATTGTGCTGCTGAAGCAAGTCCGTTTTTTGGAATTTTTACGACAGGGTCCCCCCTTACGACATTTTAGCAAAAAATGTTTTGCGTAAAAAATGCATTTTCTTACATTTTCTTACATTTACGGGTTTAGTCGGGACTCCTGATGACGTTTTGAGACATCTCCTACAACTACAGCACCAGAATTGTGCTGCTGAAACAAGACCGTTTTTTAAATTTTTTTTTTGTAAATAAAAAGTTTTCCCAAAAAAAGCATTTTATGCCATTTTTAGGTTTTGATGACGTTTTGAGACATCTCCTACAACTACAGCACCAGAATTGTGCTGCTGAAACAAGTCCGTTTTTTGGAATTTTTACGACAGTGTCCCCCCTTACGACATTTTAGCAAAAAATGTTTTGCGTAAAAAATGCATTTTCTTACATTTACGGGTTTAGTCGGGACTCCTGATGACGTTTTGAGACATCTCCTACAACTACAGCACCAGAATTGTGCTGCTGAAGCAAGTCCGTTTTTTGGAATTTTTACGACAGGGTCCCCCCTTACGACATTTTAGCAAAAAATGTTTTTCGTAAAATATGCATTTTTTTACATTTTCTTACATTTACGGGTTTAGTCGGGACTCCTGATGACGTTTTGAGACATCTCCTACAATTACAGCACCAGAATTGTGCTGCTGAAGCAAGTCTGTTTTTTGAATTTTTTTTTGTGAAAAAAAGTTTTCCAAAAAAAAGCATTTCATGCCATTTTTAGTTTTGTAGGGACTCCTGATGACGTTTTGAGACATCTCCTACAACTACAGCACCAGAATTGTGCTGCTGAAGCAAGTCCGTTTTTTGGAATTTTTACGACAGGGTCCCCCCTTACGACATTTTAGCAAAAAATGTTTTTCGTAAAATATGCATTTTTTTTACATTTTCTTACATTTACGGGTTTAGTCGGGACTCCTGATGACGTTTTGAGACATCTCCTACAACTACAGCACCAGAATTGTGCTGCTGAAGCAAGTCTGTTTTTTGAAATTTTTTTTGTGAAAAAAAGTTTTCCAAAAAAAAGCATTTCATGCCATTTTTAGGTTTTGTAGGTACTCCTGATGACGTTTTGAGACATCTCCTACAACTACAGCACCAGAATTGTGCTGCTGAAGCAAGTCCGTTTTTTGGAATTTTTACGACAGGGTCCCCCCTTACGACATTTTAGCAAAAAATGTTTTTCGTAAAATATGCATTTTTTTACATTTTCTTACATTTACGGGTTTAGTCGGGATTCCTGATGACGTTTTGAGACATCTCCTACAACTACAGCACCAGAATTGTGCTGCTGAAACAAGACCGTTTTTTAAAATTTTTTTGTAAATAAAAAGTTTTCCAAAAAAAAGCATTTCATGCCATTTTTAGGTTTTGTAGGGACTCCTGATGACGTTTTGAGACATCTCCTACAACTACAGCACCAGAATTGTGCTGCTGAAGCAAGTCCGTTTTTTTGAATTTTTACGACAGGGTCCCCCCTTACGACATTTTAGCAAAAAATGTTTTTTGTAAAATATGCATTTTTTTTACATTTTCTTACATTTACGGGTTTAGTCGGGACTCCTGATGACGTTTTGAGACATCTCCTACAACTACAGCACCAGAATTGTGCTGCTGAAGCAAGTCCGTTTTTTGGAATTTTTACGACAGGGTCCCCCCTTACGACATTTTAGCAAAAAATGTTTTTCGTAAAATATGCATTTTTTTTACATTTTCTTACATTTACGGGTTTAGTCGGGACTCCTGGTGACGTTTTGAGACATCTCCTACAACTACAGCACCAGAATTGTGCTGCTGAAGCAAGTCCGTTTTTTGGAATTTTTACGACAGGGTCCCCCCTTACGACATTTTAGCAAAAAATGTTTTCCGTAAAAAATGCATTTTCTTACATTTTCTTACATTTACGGGTTTAGTCGGGACTCCTGATGACGTTTTGAGACATCTCCTACAACTACAGCACCAGAATTGTGCTGCTGAAGCAAGTCCGTTTTTTGGAATTTTTACGACAGGGTCCCCCTTACGACATTTTAGCAAAAAATGTTTTGCGTAAAAAATGCATTTTCTTACACTTTCTTACATTTACGGGTTTAGTCGGGACTCCTGATGACGTTTTGAGACATCTCCTACAACTACAGCACCAGAATTGTGCTGCTGAAACAAGACCGTTTTTTAAAATTTTTTTTGTAAATAAAAAGTTTTCCAAAAAAAAGCATTTCATGCCATTTTTAGGTTTTGTAGGGACTCCTGATGACGTTTTGAGACATCTCCTACAACTACAGCACCAGAATTGTGCTGCTGAAGCAAGTCCGTTTTTTGGAATTTTTACGACAGGGTCCCCCCTTACGACATTTTAGCAAAAAATGTTTTGCGTAAAAAGTGCATTTTCTTACATTTTCTTACATTTACGGGTTTAGTCGGGACTCCTGATGACGTTTTGAGACATCTCCTACAACTACAGCACCAGAATTGTGCTGCTGAAGCAAGTCCGTTTTTTGGAATTTTTACGACAGGGTCCCCCCTTACGACATTTTAGCAAAAAATGTTTTGCGTAAAAAATGCATTTTCTTACACTTTCTTACATTTACGGGTTTAGTCGGGACTCCTGATGACGTTTTGTGACATCTCCTACAACTACAGCACCAGAATTGTGCTGCTGAAACAAGACCGTTTTTTAAATTTTTTTTTGTAAATAAGAAGTTTTCCCAAAAAAAGCATTTTATGCCATTTTTAGGTTTTGTCGGGACTCCTGATGACGTTTTGAGACATCTCCTACAACTACAGCACCAGAATTGTGCTGCTGAAGCAAGTCCGTTTTTTGGAATTTTTACGACAGGGTCCCCCCTTACGACATTTTAGCAAAAAATGTTTTGCGTAAAAAGTGCATTTTCTTACATTTTCTTACATTTACGGGTTTAGTCGGGACTCCTGATGACGTTTTGAGACATCTCCTACAACTACAGCACCAGAATTGTGCTGCTGAAGCAAGTCCGTTTTTTGGAATTTTTACGACAGGGTCCCCCCTTACGACATTTTAGCAAAAAATGTTTTTCGTAAAATATGCATTTTTTTTACATTTTCTTACATTTACGGGTTTAGTCGGGACTCCTGATGACGTTTTGAGACATCTCCTACAACTACAGCACCAGAATTGTGCTGCTGAAGCAAGTCTGTTTTTTGAAATTTTTTTTGTGAAAAAAAGTTTTCCAAAAAAAAGCATTTCATGCCATTTTTAGGTTTTGTAGGTACTCCTGATGACGTTTTGAGACATCTCCTACAACTACAGCACCAGAATTGTGCTGCTGAAGCAAGTCCGTTTTTTGGAATTTTTACGACAGGGTCCCCCCTTACGACATTTTAGCAAAAAATGTTTTTCGTAAAATATGCATTTTTTTACATTTTCTTACATTTACGGGTTTAGTCGGGATTCCTGATGACGTTTTGAGACATCTCCTACAACTACAGCACCAGAATTGTGCTGCTGAAACAAGACCGTTTTTTAAAATTTTTTTGTAAATAAAAAGTTTTCCAAAAAAAAGCATTTCATGCCATTTTTAGGTTTTGTAGGGACTCCTGATGACGTTTTGAGACATCTCCTACAACTACAGCACCAGAATTGTGCTGCTGAAGCAAGTCCGTTTTTTGGAATTTTTACGACAGGGTCCCCCCTTACGACATTTTAGCAAAAAATGTTTTGCGTAAAAAATGCATTTTCTTACACTTTCTTACATTTACGGGTTTAGTCGGGACTCCTGATGACGTTTTGAGACATCTCCTACAACTACAGCACCAGAATTGTGCTGCTGAAGCAAGTCTGTTTTTTGAATTTTTTTTTGTGAAAAAAAGTTTTCCAAAAAAAAGCATTTCATGCCATTTTTAGGTTTTGTAGGGACTCCTGATGACGTTTTGAGACATCTCCTACAACTACAGCACCAGAATTGTGCTGCTGAAGCAAGTCCGTTTTTTGGAATTTTTACGACAGGGTCCCCCCTTACGACATTTTAGCAAAAAATGTTTTTCGTAAAATATGCATTTTTTTTACATTTTCTTACATTTACGGGTTTAGTCGGGACTCCTGATGACGTTTTGAGACATCTCCTACAACTACAGCACCAGAATTGTGCTGCTGAAGCAAGTCTGTTTTTTGAATTTTTTTTTGTGAAAAAAAGTTTTCCAAAAAAAAGCATTTCATGCCATTTTTAGGTTTTGTAGGGACTCCTGATGACGTTTTGAGACATCTCCTACAACTACAGCACCAGAATTGTGCTGCTGAAGCAAGTCCGTTTTTTTGAATTTTTACGACAGGGTCCCCCCTTACGACATTTTAGCAAAAAATGTTTTTTGTAAAATATGCATTTTTTTTACATTTTCTTACATTTACGGGTTTAGTCGGGACTCCTGATGACGTTTTGAGACATCTCCTACAACTACAGCACCAGAATTGTGCTGCTGAAGCAAGTCCGTTTTTTGGAATTTTTACGACAGGGTCCCCCCTTACGACATTTTAGCAAAAAATGTTTTCCGTAAAAAATGCATTTTCTTACATTTTCTTACATTTACGGGTTTAGTCGGGACTCCTGATGACGTTTTGAGACATCTCCTACAACTACAGCACCAGAATTGTGCTGCTGAAGCAAGTCCGTTTTTTGGAATTTTTACGACAGGGTCCCCCCTTACGACATTTTAGCAAAAAATGTTTTGCGTAAAAAATGCATTTTCTTACACTTTCTTACATTTACGGGTTTAGTCGGGACTCCTGATGACGTTTTGAGACATCTCCTACAACTACAGCACCAGAATTGTGCTGCTGAAACAAGACCGTTTTTAAAAAATTTTTTTGTAAATAAAAAGTTTTCCAAAAAAAAGCATTTCATGCCATTTTTAGGTTTTGTAGGGACTCCTGATGACGTTTTGAGACATCTCCTACAACTACAGCACCAGAATTGTGCTGCTGAAGCAAGTCCGTTTTTTGGAATTTTTACGACAGGGTCCCCCCTTACGACATTTTAGCAAAAAATGTTTTGCGTAAAAAGTGCATTTTCTTACATTTTCTTACATTTACGGGTTTAGTCGGGACTCCTGATGACGTTTTGAGACATCTCCTACAACTACAGCACCAGAATTGTGCTGCTGAAGCAAGTCCGTTTTTTGGAATTTTTACGACAGGGTCCCCCCTTACGACATTTTAGCAAAAAATGTTTTGCGTAAAAAATGCATTTTCTTACACTTTCTTACATTTACGGGTTTAGTCGGGACTCCTGATGACGTTTTGTGACATCTCCTACAACTACAGCACCAGAATTGTGCTGCTGAAACAAGACCGTTTTTTAAATTTTTTTTTGTAAATAAGAAGTTTTCCCAAAAAAAGCATTTTATGCCATTTTTAGGTTTTGTCGGGACTCCTGATGACGTTTTGAGACATCTCCTACAACTACAGCACCAGAATTGTGCTGCTGAAGCAAGTCCGTTTTTTGGAATTTTTACGACAGGGTCCCCCCTTACGACATTTTAGCAAAAAATGTTTTGCGTAAAAAGTGCATTTTCTTACATTTTCTTACATTTACGGGTTTAGTCGGGACTCCTGATGACGTTTTGAGACATCTCCTACAACTACAGCACCAGAATTGTGCTGCTGAAGCAAGTCCGTTTTTTGGAATTTTTACGACAGGGTCCCCCCTTACGACATTTTAGCAAAAAATGTTTTGCGTAAAAAATGCATTTTCTTACACTTTCTTACATTTACGGGTTTAGTCGGGACTCCTGATGACGTTTTGTAACATCTCCTACAACTACAGCACCAGAATTGTGCTGCTGAAACAAGACCGTTTTTTAAATTTTTTTTTTGTAAATAAGAAGTTTTCCCAAAAAAAGCATTTTATGCCATTTTTAGGTTTTGTTGGGACTCCTGATGACGTTTTGAGACATCTCCTACAACTACAGCACCAGAATTGTGCTGCTGAAGCAAGTCCGTTTTTTGGAATTTTTACGACAGGGTCCCCCCTTACGACATTTTAGCAAAAAATGTTTTGCGTAAAAAATGCATTTTCTTACATTCTCTCTCATTTACGGGTTTAGTCGGGACTCCTGATGACGTTTTGAGACATCTCCTACAACTACAGCACCAGAATTGTGCTGCTGAAGCAAGTCTGTTTTTTGAATTTTTTTTTGTGAAAAAAAGTTTTCCAAAAAAAAGCATTTCATGCCATTTTTAGGTTTTGTAGGGACTCCTGATGACGTTTTGAGACATCTCCTACAACTACAGCACCAGAATTGTGCTGCTGAAGCAAGTCCGTTTTTTGGAATTTTTACGACAGGGTCCCCCCTTACGACATTTTAGCAAAAAATGTTTTTCTTAAAAAATGCATTTTCTTACATTTTCTTACATTTACGGGTTTAGTCGGGACTCCTGATGACGTTTTGAGACATCTCCTGCAACTACAGCACCAGAATTGTGCTGCTGAAGCAAGTCCGTTTTTTTGAATTTTTACGACAGGGTCCCCCCTTACGACATTTTAGCAAAAAATGTTTTTCGTAAAATATGCATTTTTTTTACATTTTCTTACATTTACGGGTTTAGTCGGGACTCCTGATGACGTTTTGAGACATCTCCTACAACTACAGCACCAGAATTGTGCTGCTGAAGCAAGTCCGTTTTTTTGAATTTTTACGACAGGGTCCCCCCTTACGACATTTTAGCAAAAAATGTTTTTCGTAAAATATGCATTTTTTTACATTTTCTTACATTTACGGGTTTAGTCGGGACTCCTGATGACGTTTTGAGACATCTCCTACAACTACAGCACCAGAATTGTGCTGCTGAAGCAAGTCTGTTTTTTGAATTTTTTTTTGTGAAAAAAAGTTTTCCAAAAAAAAGCATTTCATGCCATTTTTAGGTTTTGTAGGGACTCCTGATGACGTTTTGAGACATCTCCTACAACTACAGCACCAGAATTGTGCTGCTGAAACAAGACCGTTTTTAAAAATTTTTTTTGTAAATAAAAAGTTTTCCAAAAAAAAGCATTTCATGCCATTTTTAGGTTTTGTAGGGACTCCTGATGACGTTTTGAGACATCTCCTACAACTACAGCACCAGAATTGTGCTGCTGAAGCAAGTCCGTTTTTTGGAATTTTTACGACAGGGTCCCCCCTTACGACATTTTAGCAAAAAATGTTTTGCGTAAAAAATGCATTTTCTTACATTTACGGGTTTAGTCGGGACTCCTGATGACGTTTTGAGACATCTCCTACAACTACAGCACCAGAATTGTGCTGCTGAAACAAGACCGTTTTTTAAATTTTTTTTTGTAAATAAAAAGTTTTCCCAAAAAAAGCATTTTATGCCATTTTTAGGTTTTGATGACGTTTTGAGACATCTCCTACAACTACAGCACCAGAATTGTGCTGCTGAAACAAGTCCGTTTTTTGGAATTTTTACGACAGGGTCCCCCCTTACGACATTTTAGCAAAAAATGTTTTGCGTAAAAAATGCATTTTCTTACATTTTCTTACATTTACGGGTTTAGTCGGGACTCCTGATGACGTTTTGAGACATCTCCTACAACTACAGCACCAGAATTGTGCTGCTGAAGCAAGTCCGTTTTTTGGAATTTTTACGACAGGGTCCCCCCTTACGACATTTTAGCAAAAAATGTTTTTCGTAAAATATGCATTTTTTTACATTTTCTTACATTTACGGGTTTAGTCGGGACTCCTGATGACGTTTTGAGACATCTCCTACAACTACAGCACCAGAATTGTGCTGCTGAAGCAAGTCTGTTTTTTGAATTTTTTTTTGTGAAAAAAAGTTTTCCAAAAAAAAGCATTTCATGCCATTTTTAGGTTTTGTAGGGACTCCTGATGACGTTTTGAGACATCTCCTACAACTACAGCACCAGAATTGTGCTGCTGAAGCAAGTCCGTTTTTTGGAATTTTTACGACAGGGTCCCCCCTTACGACATTTTAGCAAAAAATGTTTTTCGTAAAATATGCATTTTTTTACATTTTCTTACATTTACGGGTTTAGTCGGGATTCCTGATGACGTTTTGAGACATCTCCTACAACTACAGCACCAGAATTGTGCTGCTGAAACAAGACCGTTTTTTAAATTTTTTTTGTAAATAAAAAGTTTTCCAAAAAAAAGCATTTCATGCCATTTTTAGGTTTTGTAGGGACTCCTGATGACGTTTTGAGACATCTCCTACAACTACAGCACCAGAATTGTGCTGCTGAAGCAAGTCCGTTTTTTGGAATTTTTACGACAGGGTCCCCCCTTACGACATTTTAGCAAAAAATGTTTTGCGTAAAAAATGCATTTTCTTACACTTTCTTACATTTACGGGTTTAGTCGGGACTCCTGATGACGTTTTGAGACATCTCCTACAACTACAGCACCAGAATTGTGCTGCTGAAGCAAGTCTGTTTTTTGAATTTTTTTTTGTGAAAAAAAGTTTTCCAAAAAAAAGCATTTCATGCCATTTTTAGGTTTTGTAGGGACTCCTGATGACGTTTTGAGACATCTCCTACAACTACAGCACCAGAATTGTGCTGCTGAAGCAAGTCCGTTTTTTGGAATTTTTACGACAGGGTCCCCCCTTACGACATTTTAGCAAAAAAAGTTTTTCGTAAAATATGCATTTTTTTTACATTTTCTTACATTTACGGGTTTAGTCGGGACTCCTGATGACGTTTTGAGACATCTCCTACAACTACAGCACCAGAATTGTGCTGCTGAAGCAAGTCTGTTTTTTGAATTTTTTTTTGTGAAAAAAAGTTTTCCAAAAAAAAGCATTTCATGCCATTTTTAGGTTTTGTAGGGACTCCTGATGACGTTTTGAGACATCTCCTACAACTACAGCACCAGAATTGTGCTGCTGAAGCAAGTCCGTTTTTTGGAATTTTTACGACAGGGTCCCCCCTTACGACATTTTAGCAAAAAATGTTTTGCGTAAAAAATGCATTTTCTTACATTTTCTTACATTTACGGGTTTAGTCGGGACTCCTGATGACGTTTTGAGACATCTCCTACAACTACAGCACCAGAATTGTGCTGCTGAAACAAGACCGTTTTTTAAATTTTTTTTTGTAAATAAAAAGTTTTCCCAAAAAAAGCATTTTATGCCATTTTTAGGTTTTGATGACGTTTTGAGACATCTCCTACAACTACAGCACCAGAATTGTGCTGCTGAAACAAGTCCGTTTTTTGGAATTTTTACGACAGGGTCCCCCCTTACGACATTTTAGCAAAAAATGTTTTGCGTAAAAAATGCATTTTCTTACATTTACGGGTTTAGTCGGGACTCCTGATGACGTTTTGAGACATCTCCTACAACTACAGCACCAGAATTGTGCTGCTGAAGCAAGTCCGTTTTTTGGAATTTTTACGACAGGGTCCCCCCTTACGACATTTTAGCAAAAAATGTTTTTCGTAAAATATGCATTTTTTTTACATTTTCTTACATTTACGGGTTTAGTCGGGACTCCTGATGACGTTTTGAGACATCTCCTACAACTACAGCACCAGAATTGTGCTGCTGAAGCAAGTCTGTTTTTTGAATTTTTTTTTGTGAAAAAAAGTTTTCCAAAAAAAAGCATTTCATGCCATTTTTAGGTTTTGTAGGGACTCCTGATGACGTTTTGAGACATCTCCTACAACTACAGCACCAGAATTGTGCTGCTGAAGCAAGTCCGTTTTTTGGAATTTTTACGACAGGGTCCCCCCTTACGACATTTTAGCAAAAAATGTTTTTCTTAAAAAATGCATTTTCTTACATTTTCTTACATTTACGGGTTTAGTCGGGACTCCTGATGACGTTTTGAGACATCTCCTGCAACTACAGCACCAGAATTGTGCTGCTGAAGCAAGTCCGTTTTTTTGAATTTTTACGACAGGGTCCCCCCTTACGACATTTTAGCAAAAAATGTTTTTCGTAAAATATGCATTTTTTTTACATTTTCTTACATTTACGGGTTTAGTCGGGACTCCTGATGACGTTTTGAGACATCTCCTACAACTACAGCACCAGAATTGTGCTGCTGAAGCAAGTCCGTTTTTTTGAATTTTTACGACAGGGTCCCCCCTTACGACATTTTAGCAAAAAATGTTTTTCGTAAAATATGCATTTTTTTACATTTTCTTACATTTACGGGTTTAGTCGGGACTCCTGATGACGTTTTGAGACATCTCCTACAACTACAGCACCAGAATTGTGCTGCTGAAGCAAGTCTGTTTTTTGAATTTTTTTTTGTGAAAAAAAGTTTTCCAAAAAAAAGCATTTCATGCCATTTTTAGGTTTTGTAGGGACTCCTGATGACGTTTTGAGACATCTCCTACAACTACAGCACCAGAATTGTGCTGCTGAAACAAGACCGTTTTTAAAAATTTTTTTTGTAAATAAAAAGTTTTCCAAAAAAAAGCATTTCATGCCATTTTTAGGTTTTGTAGGGACTCCTGATGACGTTTTGAGACATCTCCTACAACTACAGCACCAGAATTGTGCTGCTGAAGCAAGTCCGTTTTTTGGAATTTTTACGACAGGGTCCCCCCTTACGACATTTTAGCAAAAAATGTTTTGCGTAAAAAATGCATTTTCTTACATTTACGGGTTTAGTCGGGACTCCTGATGACGTTTTGAGACATCTCCTACAACTACAGCACCAGAATTGTGCTGCTGAAACAAGACCGTTTTTTAAATTTTTTTTTGTAAATAAAAAGTTTTCCCAAAAAAAGCATTTTATGCCATTTTTAGGTTTTGATGACGTTTTGAGACATCTCCTACAACTACAGCACCAGAATTGTGCTGCTGAAACAAGTCCGTTTTTTGGAATTTTTACGACAGGGTCCCCCCTTACGACATTTTAGCAAAAAATGTTTTGCGTAAAAAATGCATTTTCTTACATTTTCTTACATTTACGGGTTTAGTCGGGACTCCTGATGACGTTTTGAGACATCTCCTACAACTACAGCACCAGAATTGTGCTGCTGAAGCAAGTCCGTTTTTTGGAATTTTTACGACAGGGTCCCCCCTTACGACATTTTAGCAAAAAATGTTTTTCGTAAAATATGCATTTTTTTACATTTTCTTACATTTACGGGTTTAGTCGGGACTCCTGATGACGTTTTGAGACATCTCCTACAACTACAGCACCAGAATTGTGCTGCTGAAGCAAGTCTGTTTTTTGAATTTTTTTTTGTGAAAAAAAGTTTTCCAAAAAAAAGCATTTCATGCCATTTTTAGGTTTTGTAGGGACTCCTGATGACGTTTTGAGACATCTCCTACAACTACAGCACCAGAATTGTGCTGCTGAAGCAAGTCCGTTTTTTGGAATTTTTACGACAGGGTCCCCCCTTACGACATTTTAGCAAAAAATGTTTTTCGTAAAATATGCATTTTTTTACATTTTCTTACATTTACGGGTTTAGTCGGGATTCCTGATGACGTTTTGAGACATCTCCTACAACTACAGCACCAGAATTGTGCTGCTGAAACAAGACCGTTTTTTAAATTTTTTTTGTAAATAAAAAGTTTTCCAAAAAAAAGCATTTCATGCCATTTTTAGGTTTTGTAGGGACTCCTGATGACGTTTTGAGACATCTCCTACAACTACAGCACCAGAATTGTGCTGCTGAAGCAAGTCCGTTTTTTGGAATTTTTACGACAGGGTCCCCCCTTACGACATTTTAGCAAAAAATGTTTTGCGTAAAAAATGCATTTTCTTACACTTTCTTACATTTACGGGTTTAGTCGGGACTCCTGATGACGTTTTGAGACATCTCCTACAACTACAGCACCAGAATTGTGCTGCTGAAGCAAGTCTGTTTTTTGAATTTTTTTTTGTGAAAAAAAGTTTTCCAAAAAAAAGCATTTCATGCCATTTTTAGGTTTTGTAGGGACTCCTGATGACGTTTTGAGACATCTCCTACAACTACAGCACCAGAATTGTGCTGCTGAAGCAAGTCCGTTTTTTGGAATTTTTACGACAGGGTCCCCCCTTACGACATTTTAGCAAAAAAAGTTTTTCGTAAAATATGCATTTTTTTTACATTTTCTTACATTTACGGGTTTAGTCGGGACTCCTGATGACGTTTTGAGACATCTCCTACAACTACAGCACCAGAATTGTGCTGCTGAAGCAAGTCTGTTTTTTGAATTTTTTTTTGTGAAAAAAAGTTTTCCAAAAAAAAGCATTTCATGCCATTTTTAGGTTTTGTAGGGACTCCTGATGACGTTTTGAGACATCTCCTACAACTACAGCACCAGAATTGTGCTGCTGAAGCAAGTCCGTTTTTTGGAATTTTTACGACAGGGTCCCCCCTTACGACATTTTAGCAAAAAATGTTTTGCGTAAAAAATGCATTTTCTTACATTTTCTTACATTTACGGGTTTAGTCGGGACTCCTGATGACGTTTTGAGACATCTCCTACAACTACAGCACCAGAATTGTGCTGCTGAAACAAGACCGTTTTTTAAATTTTTTTTTGTAAATAAAAAGTTTTCCCAAAAAAAGCATTTTATGCCATTTTTAGGTTTTGATGACGTTTTGAGACATCTCCTACAACTACAGCACCAGAATTGTGCTGCTGAAACAAGTCCGTTTTTTGGAATTTTTACGACAGGGTCCCCCCTTACGACATTTTAGCAAAAAATGTTTTGCGTAAAAAATGCATTTTCTTACATTTACGGGTTTAGTCGGGACTCCTGATGACGTTTTGAGACATCTCCTACAACTACAGCACCAGAATTGTGCTGCTGAAGCAAGTCCGTTTTTTGGAATTTTTACGACAGGGTCCCCCCTTACGACATTTTAGCAAAAAATGTTTTTCGTAAAATATGCATTTTTTTTACATTTTCTTACATTTACGGGTTTAGTCGGGACTCCTGATGACGTTTTGAGACATCTCCTACAACTACAGCACCAGAATTGTGCTGCTGAAGCAAGTCTGTTTTTTGAATTTTTTTTTGTGAAAAAAAGTTTTCCAAAAAAAAGCATTTCATGCCATTTTTAGTTTTGTAGGGACTCCTGATGACGTTTTGAGACATCTCCTACAACTACAGCACCAGAATTGTGCTGCTGAAGCAAGTCCGTTTTTTGGAATTTTTACGACAGGGTCCCCCCTTACGACATTTTAGCAAAAAATGTTTTTCGTAAAATATGCATTTTTTTTTACATTTTCTTACATTTACGGGTTTAGTCGGGACTCCTGATGACGTTTTGAGACATCTCCTACAACTACAGCACCAGAATTGTGCTGCTGAAGCAAGTCCGTTTTTTGGAATTTTTACGACAGGGTCCCCCCTTACGACATTTTAGCAAAAAATGTTTTTCGTAAAATATGCATTTTTTTTACATTTTCTTACATTTACGGGTTTAGTCGGGACTCCTGATGACGTTTTGAGACATCTCCTACGACTACAGCACCAGAATTGTGCTGCCGAAGCAAGTCTGTTTTTTGAATTTTTTTTTGTGAAAAAAAGTTTTCCAAAAAAAAGCATTTCATGCCATTTTTAGGTTTTGTAGGGACTCCTGATGACGTTTTGAGACATCTCCTACAACTACAGCACCAGAATTGTGCTGCTGAAACAAGACCGTTTAAAAAAATTTTTTTTGTAAATAAAAAGTTTTCCCAAAAAAAGCATTTTATGCCATTTTTAGGTTTTGTCGGGACTCCTGATGACGTTTTGAGACATCTCCTACAACTACAGCACCAGAATTGTGCTGCTGAAGCAAGTCCGGTTTTTGGAATTTTTACGACAGGGTCCCCCCTTACGACATTTTAGCAAAAAATGTTTTGCGTAAAAAATGCATTTTCTTACACTTTCTTACATTTACGGGTTTAGTCGGGACTCCTGATGACGTTTTGAGACATCTCCTACAACTACAAAACCAGAATTGTGCTGCTGAAACAAGACCGTTTTTTAAATTTTTTTTTGTAAATAAAAAGTTTTCCAAAAAAAAGCATTTCATGCCATTTTTAGGTTTTGTAGGGACTCCTGATGACGTTTTGAGACATCTCCTACAACTACAGCACCAGAATTATGCTGCTGAAACAAGACCGTTTTTAAAAAAATTTTTTGTAAATAAAAAGTTTTCCAAAAAAAAGCATTTCATGCCATTTTTAGGTTTTGTAGGGACTCCTGATGACGTTTTGAGACATCTCCTACAACTACAGCACCAGAATTGTGCTGCTGAAGCAAGTCCGTTTTTTGGAATTTTTACGACAGGGTCCCCCCTTACGACATTTTAGCAAAAAATGTTTTTCGTAAAATATGCATTTTTTTTTACATTTTCTTACATTTACGGGTTTAGTCGGGACTCCTGATGACGTTTTGAGACATCTCCTACAACTACAGCACCAGAATTGTGCTGCTGAAGCAAGTCCGTTTTTTGGAATTTTTACGACAGGGTCCCCCCTTACGACATTTTAGCAAAAAATGTTTTTCGTAAAATATGCATTTTTTTTACATTTTCTTACATTTACGGGTTTAGTCGGGACTCCTGATGACGTTTTGAGACATCTCCTACAACTACAGCACCAGAATTGTGCTGCTGAAGCAAGTCTGTTTTTTGAATTTTTTTTTGTGAAAAAAAGTTTTCCAAAAAAAAGCATTTCATGCCATTTTTAGGTTTTGTAGGGACTCCTGATGACGTTTTGAGACATCTCCTACAACTACAGCACCAGAATTGTGCTGCTGAAGCAAGTCCGTTTTTTGGAATTTTTACGACAGGGTCCCCCCTTACGACATTTTAGCAAAAAATGTTTTTTGTAAAATATGCATTTTTTTTACATTTTCTTACATTTACGGGTTTAGTCGGGACTCCTGATGACGTTTTGAGACATCTCCTACAACTACGGCACCAGAATTGTGCTGCTGAAGCAAGTCCGTTTTTTGGAATTTTTACGACAGGGTCCCCCCTTACGACATTTTAGCAAAAAATGTTTTCCGTAAAAAATGCATTTTCTTACATTTTCTTACATTTACGGGTTTAGTCGGGACTCCTGATGACGTTTTGAGACATCTCCTACAACTACAGCACCAGAATTGTGCTGCTGAAGCAAGTCCGTTTTTTGGAATTTTTACGACAGGGTCCCCCCTTACGACATTTTAGCAAAAAATGTTTTGCGTAAAAAATGCATTTTCTTACACTTTCTTACATTTACGGGTTTAGTCGGGACTCCTGATGACGTTTTGAGACATCTCCTACAACTACAGCACCAGAATTGTGCTGCTGAAACAAGACCGTTTTTTTAAAAATTTTTTGTAAATAAAAAGTTTTCCAAAAAAAAGCATTTCATGCCATTTTTAGGTTTTGTAGGGACTCCTGATGACGTTTTGAGACATCTCCTACAACTACAGCACCAGAATTGTGCTGCTGAAGCAAGTCCGTTTTTTGGAATTTTTACGACAGGGTCCCCCCTTACGACATTTTAGCAAAAAATGTTTTGCGTAAAAAGTGCATTTTCTTACATTTTCTTACATTTACGGGTTTAGTCGGGACTCCTGATGACGTTTTGAGACATCTCCTACAACTACAGCACCAGAATTGTGCTGCTGAAGCAAGTCCGTTTTTTGGAATTTTTACGACAGGGTCCCCCCTTACGACATTTTAGCAAAAAATGTTTTGCGTAAAAAATGCATTTTCTTACACTTTCTTACATTTACGGGTTTAGTCGGGACTCCTGATGACGTTTTGTGACATCTCCTACAACTACAGCACCAGAATTGTGCTGCTGAAACAAGACCGTTTTTTAAATTTTTTTTTGTAAATAAGAAGTTTTCCCAAAAAAAGCATTTTATGCCATTTTTAGGTTTTGTCGGGACTCCTGATGACGTTTTGAGACATCTCCTACAACTACAGCACCAGAATTGTGCTGCTGAAGCAAGTCCGTTTTTTGGAATTTTTACGACAGGGTCCCCCCTTACGACATTTTAGCAAAAAATGTTTTGCGTAAAAAGTGCATTTTCTTACATTTTCTTACATTTACGGGTTTAGTCGGGACTCCTGATGACGTTTTGAGACATCTCCTACAACTACAGCACCAGAATTGTGCTGCTGAAGCAAGTCCGTTTTTTGGAATTTTTACGACAGGGTCCCCCCTTACGAAATTTTAGCAAAAAATGTTTTGCGTAAAAAATGCATTTTCTTACACTTTCTTACATTTACGGGTTTAGTCGGGACTCCTGATGACGTTTTGTAACATCTCCTACAACTACAGCACCAGAATTGTGCTGCTGAAACAAGACCGTTTTTTAAATTTTTTTTTGTAAATAAGAAGTTTTCCCAAAAAAAGCATTTTATGCCATTTTTAGGTTTTGTCGGGACTCCTGATGACGTTTTGAGACATCTCCTACAACTACAGCACCAGAATTATGCTGCTGAAACAAGACCGTTTTTAAAAAATTTTTTGTAAATAAAAAGTTTTCCAAAAAAAAGCATTTCATGCCATTTTTAGGTTTTGTAGGGACTCCTGATGACGTTTTGAGACATCTCCTACAACTACAGCACCAGAATTGTGCTGCTGAAGCAAGTCCGTTTTTTGGAATTTTTACGACAGGGTCCCCCCTTACGACATTTTAGCAAAAAATGTTTTTCGTAAAATATGCATTTTTTTTTACATTTTCTTACATTTACGGGTTTAGTCGGGACTCCTGATGACGTTTTGAGACATCTCCTACAACTACAGCACCAGAATTGTGCTGCTGAAGCAAGTCCGTTTTTTGGAATTTTTACGACAGGGTCCCCCCTTACGACATTTTAGCAAAAAATGTTTTGCGTAAAAAATGCATTTTCTTACATTCTCTCTCATTTACGGGTTTAGTCGGGACTCCTGATGACGTTTTGAGACATCTCCTACAACTACAGCACCAGAATTGTGCTGCTGAAGCAAGTCTGTTTTTTGAATTTTTTTTTGTGAAAAAAAGTTTTCCAAAAAAAAGCATTTCATGCCATTTTTAGGTTTTGTAGGGACTCCTGATGACGTTTTGAGACATCTCCTACAACTACAGCACCAGAATTGTGCTGCTGAAGCAAGTCCGTTTTTTGGAATTTTTACGACAGGGTCCCCCCTTACGACATTTTAGCAAAAAATGTTTTCCGTAAAAAATGCATTTTCTTACATTTTCTTACATTTACGGGTTTAGTCGGGACTCCTGATGACGTTTTGAGACATCTCCTACAACTACAGCACCAGAATTGTGCTGCTGAAGCAAGTCCGTTTTTTGGAATTTTTACGACAGGGTCCCCCCTTACGACATTTTAGCAAAAAATGTTTTTCGTAAAATATGCATTTTTTTTACATTTTCTTACATTTACGGGTTTAGTCGGGACTCCTGATGACGTTTTGAGACATCTCCTACAACTACAGCACCAGAATTGTGCTGCCGAAGCAAGTCTGTTTTTTGAATTTTTTTTTGTGAAAAAAAGTTTTCCAAAAAAAAGCATTTCATGCCATTTTTAGGTTTTGTAGGGACTCCTGATGACGTTTTGAGACATCTCCTACAACTACAGCACCAGAATTGTGCTGCTGAAACAAGACCGTTTAAAAAAATTTTTTTTGTAAATAAAAAGTTTTCCCAAAAAAAGCATTTTATGCCATTTTTAGGTTTTGTCGGGACTCCTGATGACGTTTTGAGACATCTCCTACAACTACAGCACCAGAATTGTGCTGCTGAAGCAAGTCCGGTTTTTGGAATTTTTACGACAGGGTCCCCCCTTACGACATTTTAGCAAAAAATGTTTTGCGTAAAAAATGCATTTTCTTACACTTTCTTACATTTACGGGTTTAGTCGGGACTCCTGATGACGTTTTGAGACATCTCCTACAACTACAAAACCAGAATTGTGCTGCTGAAACAAGACCGTTTTTTAAATTTTTTTTTGTAAATAAAAAGTTTTCCAAAAAAAAGCATTTCATGCCATTTTTAGGTTTTGTAGGGACTCCTGATGACGTTTTGAGACATCTCCTACAACTACAGCACCAGAATTATGCTGCTGAAACAAGACCGTTTTTAAAAAATTTTTTTGTAAATAAAAAGTTTTCCAAAAAAAAGCATTTCATGCCATTTTTAGGTTTTGTAGGGACTCCTGATGACGTTTTGAGACATCTCCTACAACTACAGCACCAGAATTGTGCTGCTGAAGCAAGTCCGTTTTTTGGAATTTTTACGACAGGGTCCCCCCTTACGACATTTTAGCAAAAAATGTTTTTCGTAAAATATGCATTTTTTTTTACATTTTCTTACATTTACGGGTTTAGTCGGGACTCCTGATGACGTTTTGAGACATCTCCTACAACTACAGCACCAGAATTGTGCTGCTGAAGCAAGTCCGTTTTTTGGAATTTTTACGACAGGGTCCCCCCTTACGACATTTTAGCAAAAAATGTTTTTCGTAAAATATGCATTTTTTTTACATTTTCTTACATTTACGGGTTTAGTCGGGACTCCTGATGACGTTTTGAGACATCTCCTACAACTACAGCACCAGAATTGTGCTGCTGAAGCAAGTCTGTTTTTTGAATTTTTTTTTGTGAAAAAAAGTTTTCCAAAAAAAAGCATTTCATGCCATTTTTAGGTTTTGTAGGGACTCCTGATGACGTTTTGAGACATCTCCTACAACTACAGCACCAGAATTGTGCTGCTGAAGCAAGTCCGTTTTTTGGAATTTTTACGACAGGGTCCCCCCTTACGACATTTTAGCAAAAAATGTTTTTCGTAAAATATGCATTTTTTTTACATTTTCTTACATTTACGGGTTTAGTCGGGACTCCTGATGACGTTTTGAGACATCTCCTACAACTACAGCACCAGAATTGTGCTGCTGAAGCAAGTCCGTTTTTTGGAATTTTTACGACAGGGTCCCCCCTTACGACATTTTAGCAAAAAATGTTTTTCGTAAAATATGCATTTTTTTTACATTTTCTTACATTTACGGGTTTAGTCGGGACTCCTGATGACGTTTTGAGACATCTCCTACAACTACAGCACCAGAATTGTGCTGCTGAAGCAAGTCCGTTTTTTGGAATTTTTACGACAGGGTCCCCCCTTACGACATTTTAGCAAAAAATGTTTTCCGTAAAAAATGCATTTTCTTACATTTTCTTACATTTACGGGTTTAGTCGGGACTCCTGATGACGTTTTGAGACATCTCCTACAACTACAGCACCAGAATTATGCTGCTGAAACAAGACCGTTTTTAAAAAAAATTTTTGTAAATAAAAAGTTTTCCAAAAAAAAGCATTTCATGCCATTTTTAGGTTTTGTAGGGACTCCTGATGACGTTTTGAGACATCTCCTACAACTACAGCACCAGAATTGTGCTGCTGAAGCAAGTCCGTTTTTTGGAATTTTTACGACAGGGTCCCCCCTTACGACATTTTAGCAAAAAATGTTTTTCGTAAAATATGCATTTTTTTTTACATTTTCTTACATTTACGGGTTTAGTCGGGACTCCTGATGACGTTTTGAGACATCTCCTACAACTACAGCACCAGAATTGTGCTGCTGAAGCAAGTCAGTTTTTTGGAATTTTTACGACAGGGTCCCCCCTTACGACATTTTAGCAAAAAATGTTTTGCGTAAAAAATGCATTTTCTTACATTCTCTCTCATTTACGGGTTTAGTCGGGACTCCTGATGACGTTTTGAGACATCTCCTACAACTACAGCACCAGAATTGTGCTGCTGAAGCAAGTCTGTTTTTTGAATTTTTTTTTGTGAAAAAAAGTTTTCCAAAAAAAAGCATTTCATGCCATTTTTAGGTTTTGTAGGGACTCCTGATGACGTTTTGAGACATCTCCTACAACTACAGCACCAGAATTGTGCTGCTGAAGCAAGTCCGTTTTTTGGAATTTTTACGACAGGGTCCCCCCTTACGACATTTTAGCAAAAAATGTTTTTCGTAAAATATGCATTTTTTTTACATTTTCTTACATTTACGGGTTTAGTCGGGACTCCTGATGACGTTTTGAGACATCTCCTACAACTACAGCACCAGAATTGTGCTGCTGAAGCAAGTCCGTTTTTTGGAATTTTTACGACAGGGTCCCCCCTTACGACATTTTAGCAAAAAATGTTTTCCGTAAAAAATGCATTTTCTTACATTTTCTTACATTTACGGGTTTAGTCGGGACTCCTGATGACGTTTTGAGACATCTCCTACAACTACAGCACCAGAATTGTGCTGCTGAAGCAAGTCCGTTTTTTGGAATTTTTACGACAGGGTCCCCCCTTACGACATTTTAGCAAAAAATGTTTTGCGTAAAAAATGCATTTTCTTACACTTTCTTACATTTACGGGTTTAGTCGGGACTCCTGATGACGTTTTGAGACATCTCCTACAACTACAGCACCAGAATTGTGCTGCTGAAACAAGACCGTTTTTTAAAATTTTTTTTGTAAATAAAAAGTTTTCCAAAAAAAAGCATTTCATGGCATTTTTAGGTTTTGTAGGGACTCCTGATGACGTTTTGAGACATCTCCTACAACTACAGCACCAGAATTGTGCTGCTGAAGCAAGTCCGTTTTTTGGAATTTTTACGACAGGGTCCCCCCTTACGACATTTTAGCAAAAAATGTTTTGCGTAAAAAGTGCATTTTCTTACATTTTCTTACATTTACGGGTTTAGTCGGGACTCCTGATGACGTTTTGAGACATCTCCTACAACTACAGCACCAGAATTGTGCTGCTGAAGCAAGTCCGTTTTTTGGAATTTTTACGACAGGGTCCCCCCTTACGACATTTTAGCAAAAAATGTTTTGCGTAAAAAGTGCATTTTCTTACATTTTCTTACATTTACGGGTTTAGTCGGGACTCCTGATGACGTTTTGAGACATCTCCTACAACTACAGCACCAGAATTGTGCTGCTGAAGCAAGTCCGTTTTTTGGAATTTTTACGACAGGGTCCCCCCTTACGACATTTTAGCAAAAAATGTTTTGCGTAAAAAATGCATTTTCTTACACTTTCTTACATTTACGGGTTTAGTCGGGACTCCTGATGACGTTTTGTAACATCTCCTACAACTACAGCACCAGAATTGTGCTGCTGAAACAAGACCGTTTTTTAAAAAATTTTTTGTAAATAAGAAGTTTTCCCAAAAAAAGCATTTTATGCCATTTTTAGGTTTTGTCGGGACTCCTGATGACGTTTTGAGACATCTCCTACAACTACAGCACCAGAATTGTGCTGCTGAAGCAAGTCCGTTTTTTGGAATTTTTACGACAGGGTCCCCCCTTACGACATTTTAGCAAAAAATGTTTTGCGTAAAAAATGCATTTTCTTACACTTTCTTACATTTACGGGTTTAGTCGGGACTCCTGATGACGTTTTGAGACATCTCCTACAACTACAGCACCAGAATTGTGCTGCTGAAGCAAGTCTGTTTTTTGAATTTTTTTTTGTGAAAAAAAGTTTTCCAAAAAAAAGCATTTCATGCCATTTTTAGGTTTTGTAGGGACTCCTGATGACGTTTTGAGACATCTCCTACAACTACAGCACCAGAATTGTGCTGCTGAAGCAAGTCCGTTTTTTGGAATTTTTACGACAGGGTCCCCCCTTATGACATTTTAGCAAAAAATGTTTTTCGTAAAATATGCATTTTTTTTACATTTTCTTACATTTACGGGTTTAGTCGGGACTCCTGATGACGTTTTGAGACATCTCCTACAACTACAGCACCAGAATTGTGCTGCTGAAGCAAGTCCGGTTTTTGGAATTTTTACGACAGGGTCCCCCCTTACGACATTTTAGCAAAAAATGTTTTGCGTAAAAAATGCATTTTCTTACACTTTCTTACATTTACGGGTTTAGTCGGGACTCCTGATGACGTTTTGAGACATCTCCTACAACTACAAAACCAGAATTGTGCTGCTGAAACAAGACCGTTTTTTAAATTTTTTTTTGTAAATAAAAAGTTTTCCAAAAAAAAGCATTTCATGCCATTTTTAGGTTTTGTAGGGACTCCTGATGACGTTTTGAGACATCTCCTACAACTACAGCACCAGAATTGTGCTGCTGAAGCAAGTCCGTTTTTTGGAATTTTTACGACATGGTCCCCCCTTGCGACATTTTAGCAAAAAATGTTTTGCGTAAAAAATGCATTTTCTTACATTTTCTTACATTTACGGGTTTAGTCGGGACTCCTGATGACGTTTTGAGACATCTCCTACAACTACAGCACCAGAATTGTGCTGCTGAAGCAAGTCCGTTTTTTGGAATTTTTACGACAGGGTCCCCCCTTACGACATTTTAGCAAAAAATGTTTTTCGTAAAATATGCATTTTTTTACATTTTCTTACATTTACGGGTTTAGTCGGGACTCCTGATGACGTTTTGAGACATCTCCTACAATTACAGCACCAGAATTGTGCTGCTGAAACAAGACCGTTTTTAAAAATTTTTTTTGTAAATAAAAAGTTTTCCAAAAAAAAGCATTTCATGCCATTTTTAGGTTTTGTAGGGACTCCTGATGACGTTTTGAGACATCTCCTACAACTACAGCACCAGAATTGTGCTGCTGAAGCAAGTCCGTTTTTTGGAATTTTTACGACAGGGTCCCCCCTTACGACATTTTAGCAAAAAATGTTTTGCGTAAAAAATGCATTTTCTTACACTTTCTTACATTTACGGGTTTAGTCGGGACTCCTGATGACGTTTTGAGACATCTCCTACAACTACAGCACCAGAATTGTGCTGCTGAAGCAAGTCAGTTTTTTTGAATTTTTACGACAGGGTCCCCCCTTACGACATTTTAGCAAAAAATGTTTTTCGTAAAATATGCATTTTTTTTACATTTTGTTACATTTACGGGTTTAGTCGGGACTCCTGATGACGTTTTGAGACATCTCCTACAACTACAGCACCAGAATTGTGCTGCTGAAGCAAGTCTGTTTTTTGAATTTTTTTTTGTGAAAAAAAGTTTTCCAAAAAAAAGCATTTCATGCCATTTTTAGGTTTTGTAGGGACTCCTGATGACGTTTTGAGACATCTCCTACAACTACAGCACCAGAATTGTGCTGCTGAAGCAAGTCCGTTTTTTGGAATTTTTACGACAGGGTCCCCCCTTACGACATTTTAGCAAAAAATGTTTTCCGTAAAAAATGCATTTTCTTACATTTTCTTACATTTACGGGTTTAGTCGGGACTCCTGATGACGTTTTGAGACATCTCCTACAACTACAGCACCAGAATTGTGCTGCTGAAGCAAGTCCGTTTTTTGGAATTTTTACGACAGGGTCCCCCCTTACGACATTTTAGCAAAAAATGTTTTCCGTAAAATATGCATTTTCTTACATTTTCTTACATTTACGGGTTTAGTCGGGACTCCTGATGACGTTTTGAGACATCTCCTACAACTACAGCACCAGAATTGTGCGGCTGAAACAAGACCGTTTTTAAAAAAAAAATTTGTAAATAAAAAGTTTTCCCAAAAAAAGCATTTTATGCCATTTTTAGGTTTTGTCGGGACTCCTGATGACGTTTTGAGACATCTCCTACAACTACAGCACCAGAATTGTGCTGCTGAAGCAAGTCCGGTTTTTGGAATTTTTACGACAGGGTCCCTCCCCCCTTACGACATTTTAGCAAAAAATGTTTTGCGTAAAAAATGCATTTTCTTACACTTTCTTACATTTACGGGTTTAGTCGGGACTCCTGATGACGTTTTGAGACATCTCCTACAACTACAAAACCAGAATTGTGCTGCTGAAACAAGACCGTTTTTTAAATTTTTTTTTGTAAATAAAAAGTTTTCCAAAAAAAAGCATTTCATGCCATTTTTAGGTTTTGTAGGGACTCCTGATGACGTTTTGAGACATCTCCTACAACTACAGCACCAGAATTATGCTGCTGAAACAAGTCCGTTTTTTGGAATTTTTACGACAGGGTCCCCCCTTACGACATTTTAGCAAAAAATGTTTTGCGTAAAAAATGCATTTTCTTACATTTTCTTACATTTACGGGTTTAGTCGGGACTCCTGATGACGTTTTGAGACATCTCCTACAACTACAGCACCAGAATTGTGCTGCTGAAACAAGTCCGTTTTTTGGAATTTTTACGACAGGGTCCCCCCTTACGACATTTTAGCAAAAAATGTTTTGCGTAAAAAATGCATTTTCTTACATTTTCTTACATTTACGGGTTTAGTCGGGACTCCTGATGACGTTTTGAGACATCTCCTACAACTACAGCACCAGAATTGTGCTGCTGAAACAAGACCGTTTTTAAAATTTTTTTTTGTAAATAAAAAGTTTTCCAAAAAAAAGCATTTCATGCCATTTTTAGGTTTTGTAGGGACTCCTGATGACGTTTTGAGACATCTCCTACAACTACAGCACCAGAATTGTGCTGCTGAAGCAAGTCCGTTTTTTGGAATTTTTACGACAGGGTCCCCCCTTACGACATTTTAGCAAAAAATGTTTTGCGTAAAAAATGCATTTTCTTACACTTTCTTACATTTACGGGTTTAGTCGGGACTCCTGATGACGTTTTGAGACATCTCCTACAACTACAGCACCAGAATTGTGCTGCTGAAGCAAGTCCGTTTTTTGGAATTTTTACGACAGGGTCCCCCCTTACGACATTTTAGCAAAAAATGTTTTTCGTAAAATATGCATTTTTTTTACATTTTCTTACATTTACGGGTTTAGTCGGGACTCCTGATGACGTTTTGAGACATCTCCTACAACTACAGCACCAGAATTGTGCTGCTGAAGCAAGTCTGTTTTTTGAATTTTTTTTTGTGAAAAAAAGTTTTCCAAAAAAAAGCATTTCATGCCATTTTTAGGTTTTGTAGGGACTCCTGATGACGTTTTGAGACATCTCCTACAACTACAGCACCAGAATTGTGCTGCTGAAGCAAGTCCGTTTTTTGGAATTTTTACGACAGGGTCCCCCCTTACGACATTTTAGCAAAAAATGTTTTTCGTAAAATATGCATTTTTTTTACATTTTCTTACATTTACGGGTTTAGTCGGGACTCCTGATGACGTTTTGAGACATCTCCTACAACTACAGCACCAGAATTGTGCTGCTGAAGCAAGTCCGTTTTTTGGAATTTTTACGACAGGGTCCCCCCTTACGACATTTTAGCAAAAAATGTTTTCCGTAAAATATGCATTTTTTTACATTTTCTTACATTTACGGGTTTAGTCGGGACTCCTGATGACGTTTTGAGACATCTCCTACAACTACAGCACCAGAATTGTGCTGCTGAAGCAAGTCTGTTTTTTGAAATTTTTTTTGTGAAAAAAAGTTTTCCAAAAAAAAGCATTTCATGCCATTTTTAGGTTTTGTAGGGACTCCTGATGACGTTTTGAGACATCTCCTACAACTACAGCACCAGAATTGTGCTGCTGAAGCAAGTCCGTTTTTTGGAATTTTTACGACAGGGTCCCCACTTACGACATTTTAGCAAAAAATGTTTTGCGTAAAAAATGCATTTTCTTACACTTTCTTACATTTACGGGTTTAGTCGGGACTCCTGATGACGTTTTGAGACATCTCCTACAACTACAGCACCAGAATTGTGCTGCTGAAACAAGACCGTTTTAAAAAAATTTTTTTGTAAATAAAAAGTTTTCCAAAAAAAAGCATTTCATGCCATTTTTAGGTTTTGTAGGGACTCCTGATGACGTTTTGAGACATCTCCTACAACTACAGCACCAGAATTGTGCTGCTGAAGCAAGTCTGTTTTTTGAATTTTTTTTTGTGAAAAAAAGTTTTCCAAAAAAAAGCATTTCATGCCATTTTTAGGTTTTGTAGGGACTCCTGATGACGTTTTGAGACATCTCCTACAACTACAGCACCAGAATTGTGCAGCTGAAGCAAGTCCGTTTTTTGGAATTTTTACGACAGGGTCCCCCCTTATGACATTTTAGCAAAAAATTTTTTGCGTAAAAAATGCATTTTCTTACACTTTCTTACATTTACGGGTTTAGTCGGGACTCCTGATGACGTTTTGAGACATCTCCTACAACTACAGCACCAGAATTGTGCTGCTGAAGCAAGTCAGTTTTTTTGAATTTTTACGACAGGGTCCCCCCTTACGACATTTTAGCAAAAAATGTTTTTCGTAAAATATGCATTTTTTTTACATTTTGTTACATTTACGGGTTTAGTCGGGACTCCTGATGACGTTTTGAGACATCTCCTACAACTACAGCACCAGAATTGTGCTGCTGAAACAAGTCCGTTTTTTGGAATTTTTACGACAGGGTCCCCCCTTACGACATTTTAGCAAAAAATGTTTTGCGTAAAAAATGCATTTTCTTACATTTTCTTACATTTACGGGTTTAGTCGGGACTCCTGATGACGTTTTGAGACATCTCCTACAACTACAGCACCAGAATTGTGCTGCTGAAGCAAGTCTGTTTTTTGAATTTTTTTTTGTGAAAAAAAGTTTTCCAAAAAAAAGCATTTCATGCCATTTTTAGGTTTTGTCGGGACTCCTGATGACGTTTTGAGACATCTCCTACAACTACAGCACCAGAATTGTGCTGCTGAAGCAAGTCCGGTTTTTGGAATTTTTACGACAGGGTCCCCCCTTACGACATTTTAGCAAAAAATGTTTTGCGTAAAAAATGCATTTTCTTACACTTTCTTACATTTACGGGTTTAGTCGGGACTCCTGATGACGTTTTGAGACATCTCCTACAACTACAAAACCAGAATTGTGCTGCTGAAACAAGACCGTTTTTTAAATTTTTTTTTGTAAATAAAAAGTTTTCCAAAAAAAAGCATTTCATGCCATTTTTAGGTTTTGTAGGGACTCCTGATGACGTTTTGAGACATCTCCTACAACTACAGCACCAGAATTATGCTGCTGAAACAAGTCCGTTTTTTGGAATTTTTACGACAGGGTCCCCCCTTACGACATTTTAGCAAAAAATGTTTTGCGTAAAAAATGCATTTTCTTACATTTTCTTACATTTACGGGTTTAGTCGGGACTCCTGATGACGTTTTGAGACATCTCCTACAACTACAGCACCAGAATTGTGCTGCTGAAACAAGTCCGTTTTTTGGAATTTTTACGACAGGGTCCCCCCTTACGACATTTTAGCAAAAAATGTTTTGCGTAAAAAATGCATTTTCTTACATGTTCTTACATTTACGGGTTTAGTCGGGACTCCTGATGACGTTTTGAGACATCTCCTACAACTACAGCACCAGAATTGTGCTGCTGAAACAAGACCGTTTTTAAAAATTTTTTTTGTAAATAAAAAGTTTTCCAAAAAAAAGCATTTCATGCCATTTTTAGGTTTTGTAGGGACTCCTGATGACGTTTTGAGACATCTCCTACAACTACAGCACCAGAATTGTGCTGCTGAAGCAAGTCCGTTTTTTGGAATTTTTACGACAGGGTCCCCCCTTACGACATTTTAGCAAAAAATGTTTTGCGTAAAAAATGCATTTTCTTACACTTTCTTACATTTACGGGTTTAGTCGGGACTCCTGATGACGTTTTGAGACATCTCCTACAACTACAGCACCAGAATTGTGCTGCTGAAGCAAGTCCGTTTTTTGGAATTTTTACGACAGGGTCCCCCCTTACGACATTTTAGCAAAAAATGTTTTTCGTAAAATATGCATTTTTTTTACATTTTCTTACATTTACGGGTTTAGTCGGGACTCCTGATGACGTTTTGAGACATCTCCTACAACTACAGCACCAGAATTGTGCTGCTGAAGCAAGTCCGTTTTTTGGAATTTTTACGACAGGGTCCCCCCTTACGACATTTTAGCAAAAAATGTTTTTCGTAAAATATGCATTTTTTTACATTTTCTTACATTTACGGGTTTAGTCGGGACTCCTGATGACGTTTTGAGACATCTCCTACAACTACAGCACCAGAATTGTGCTGCTGAAGCAAGTCTGTTTTTTGAAAATTTTTTTGTGAAAAAAAGTTTTCCAAAAAAAAGCATTTCATGCCATTTTTAGGTTTTGTAGGGACTCCTGATGACGTTTTGAGACATCTCCTACAACTACAGCACCAGAATTGTGCTGCTGAAGCAAGTCCGTTTTTTGGAATTTTTACGACAGGGTCCCCACTTACGACATTTTAGCAAAAAATGTTTTGCGTAAAAAATGCATTTTCTTACACTTTCTTACATTTACGGGTTTAGTCGGGACTCCTGATGACGTTTTGAGACATCTCCTACAACTACAGCACCAGAATTGTGCTGCTGAAACAAGACCGTTTTAAAAAAAATTTTTTGTAAATAAAAAGTTTTCCAAAAAAAAGCATTTCATGCCATTTTTAGGTTTTGTAGGGACTCCTGATGACGTTTTGAGACATCTCCTACAACTACAGCACCAGAATTGTGCTGCTGAAGCAAGTCTGTTTTTTGAATTTTTTTTTGTGAAAAAAAGTTTTCCAAAAAAAAGCATTTCATGCCATTTTTAGGTTTTGTAGGGACTCCTGATGACGTTTTGAGACATCTCCTACAACTACAGCACCAGAATTGTGCAGCTGAAGCAAGTCCGTTTTTTGGAATTTTTACGACAGGGTCCCCCCTTATGACATTTTAGCAAAAAATTTTTTGCGTAAAAAATGCATTTTCTTACACTTTCTTACATTTACGGGTTTAGTCGGGACTCCTGATGACGTTTTGAGACATCTCCTACAACTACAGCACCAGAATTGTGCTGCTGAAGCAAGTCAGTTTTTTTGAATTTTTACGACAGGGTCCCCCCTTACGACATTTTAGCAAAAAATGTTTTTCGTAAAATATGCATTTTTTTTACATTTTGTTACATTTACGGGTTTAGTCGGGACTCCTGATGACGTTTTGAGACATCTCCTACAACTACAGCACCAGAATTGTGCTGCTGAAGCAAGTCTGTTTTTTGAATTTTTTTTTGTGAAAAAAAGTTTTCCAAAAAAAAGCATTTCATGCCATTTTTAGGTTTTGTAGGGACTCCTGATGACGTTTTGAGACATCTCCTACAACTACAGCACCAGAATTGTGCTGCTGAAGCAAGTCCGTTTTTTGGAATTTTTACGACAGGGTCCCCCCTTACGACATTTTAGCAAAAAATGTTTTCCGTAAAAAATGCATTTTCTTACATTTTCTTACATTTACGGGTTTAGTCGGGACTCCTGATGACGTTTTGAGACATCTCCTACAACTACAGCACCAGAATTGTGCTGCTGAAGCAAGTCTGTTTTTTGAATTTTTTTTTGTGAAAAAAAGTTTTCCAAAAAAAAGCATTTCATGCCATTTTTAGGTTTTGTAGGGACTCCTGATGACGTTTTGAGACATCTCCTACAACTACAGCACCAGAATTGTGCTGCTGAAACAAGACCGTTTTTAAAAAAAATTTTTGTAAATAAAAAGTTTTCCCAAAAAAAGCATTTTATGCCATTTTTAGGTTTTGTCGGGACTCCTGATGACGTTTTGAGACATCTCCTACAACTACAGCACCAGAATTGTGCTGCTGAAGCAAGTCCGGTTTTTGGAATTTTTACGACAGGGACCCCCCTTACGACATTTTAGCAAAAAATGTTTTGCGTAAAAAATGCATTTTCTTACACTTTCTTACATTTACGGGTTTAGTCGGGACTCCTGATGACGTTTTGAGACATCTCCTACAACTACAAAACCAGAATTGTGCTGCTGAAACAAGACCGTTTTTTAAAATTTTTTTTGTAAATAAAAAGTTTTCCAAAAAAAAGCATTTCATGCCATTTTTAGGTTTTGTAGGGACTCCTGATGACGTTTTGAGACATCTCCTACAACTACAGCACCAGAATTATGCTGCTGAAACAAGACCGTTTTTAAAAAATGTTTTTGTAAATAAAAAGTTTTCCAAAAAAAAGCATTTCATGCCATTTTTAGGTTTTGTATGGACTCCAGATGACGTTTTGAGACATCTCCTACAACTACAGCACCAGAATTGTGCTGCTGAAGCAAGTCCGTTTTTTGGAATTTTTACGACAGGGTCCCCCCTTACGACATTTTAGCAAAAAATGTTTTGCGTAAAAAATGCATTTTCTTACATTTTCTTACATTTACGGGTTTAGTCGGGACTCCTGATGACGTTTTGAGACATCTCCTACAAATACAGCACCAGAATTGTGCTGCTGAAACAAGTCCGTTTTTTGGAATTTTTACGACAGGGTCCCCCCTTACGACATTTTAGCAAAAAATGTTTTGCGTAAAAAATGCATTTTCTTACATTTTCTTACATTTACGGGTTTAGTCGGGACTCCTGATGACGTTTTGAGACATCTCCTACAACTACAGCACCAGAATTGTGCTGCTGAAGCAAGTCCGTTTTTTGGAATTTTTACGACAGGGTCCCCCCTTACGACATTTTAGCAAAAAATGTTTTTGGTAAAATATGCATTTTTTTACATTTTCTTACATTTACGGGTTTAGTCGGGACTCCTGATGACGTTTTGAGACATCTCCTACAACTACAGCACCAGAATTGTGCTGCTGAAACAAGACCGTTTTTTAAATTTTTTTTTGTAAATAAAAAGTTTTCCAAAAAAAAGCATTTCATGCCATTTTTAGGTTTTGTAGGGACTCCTGATGACGTTTTGAGACATCTCCTACAACTACAGCACCAGAATTGTGCTGCTGAAGCAAGTCCGTTTTTTGGAATTTTTACGACAGGGTCCCCCCTTACGACATTTTAGCAAAAAATGTTTTTCGTAAAATATGCATTTTTTTTACATTTTCTTACATTTACGGGTTTAGTCGGGACTCCTGATGACGTTTTGAGACATCTCCTACAACTACAGCACCAGAATTGTGCTGCTGAAGCAAGTCCGTTTTTTGGAATTTTTACGACAGGGTCCCCCCTTACGACATTTTAGCAAAAAATGTTTTTCGTAAAATATGCATTTTTTTACATTTTCTTACATTTACGGGTTTAGTCGGGACTCCTGATGACGTTTTGAGACATCTCCTACAACTACAGCACCAGAATTGTGCTGCTGAAGCAAGTCTGTTTTTTGAATTTTTTTTTGTGAAAAAAAGTTTTCCAAAAAAAAGCATTTCATGCCATTTTTAGGTTTTGTAGGGACTCCTGATGACGTTTTGAGACATCTCCTACAACTACAGCACCAGAATTGTGCTGCTGAAGCAAGTCCGTTTTTTGGAATTTTTACGACAGGGTCCCCACTTACGACATTTTAGCAAAAAATGTTTTGCGTAAAAAATGCATTTTCTTACACTTTCTTACATTTACGGGTTTAGTCGGGACTCCTGATGACGTTTTGAGACATCTCCTACAACTACAGCACCAGAATTGTGCTGCTGAAACAAGACCGTTTTAAAAAAATTTTTTTGTAAATAAAAAGTTTTCCAAAAAAAAGCATTTCATGCCATTTTTAGGTTTTGTAGGGACTCCTGATGACGTTTTGAGACATCTCCTACAACTACAGCACCAGAATTGTGCTGCTGAAGCAAGTCCGTTTTTTGGAATTTTTACGACAGGGTCCCCCCTTACGACATTTTAGCAAAAAATGTTTTGCGTAAAAAATGCATTTTCTTACACTTTCTTACATTTACGGGTTTAGTCGGGACTCCTGATGACGTTTTGAGACATCTCCTACAACTACAGCACCAGAATTGTGCTGCTGAAGCAAGTCCGTTTTTTGAATTTTTTTTTGTGAAAAAAAGTTTTCCAAAAAAAAGCATTTCATGCCATTTTTAGGTTTTGTAGGGACTCCTGATGACGTTTTGAGACATCTCCTACAACTACAGCACCAGAATTGTGCAGCTGAAGCAAGTCCGTTTTTTGGAATTTTTACGACAGGGTCCCCCCTTATGACATTTTAGCAAAAAATGTTTTGCGTAAAAAATGCATTTTCTTACACTTTCTTACATTTACGGGTTTAGTCGGGACTCCTGATGACGTTTTGAGACATCTCCTACAACTACAGCACCAGAATTGTGCTGCTGAAGCAAGTCCGTTTTTTGGAATTTTTACGACAGGGTCCCCCCTTACGACATTTTAGCAAAAAATGTTTTTCGTAAAATATGCATTTTTTTTACATTTTGTTACATTTACGGGTTTAGTCGGGACTCCTGATGACGTTTTGAGACATCTCCTACAACTACAGCACCAGAATTGTGCTGCTGAAGCAAGTCTGTTTTTTGAATTTTTTTTTGTGAAAAAAAGTTTTCCAAAAAAAAGCATTTCATGCCATTTTTAGGTTTTGTAGGGACTCCTGATGACGTTTTGAGACATCTCCTACAACTACAGCACCAGAATTGTGCTGCTGAAACAAGGCCGTTTTAAAAAAAATTTTTTGTAAATAAAAAGTTTTCCCAAAAAAAGCATTTTATGCCATTTTTAGGTTTTGTCGGGACTCCTGATGACGTTTTGAGACATCTCCTACAACTACAGCACCAGAATTGTGCTGCTGAAGCAAGTCCGGTTTTTGGAATTTTTACGACAGGGTCCCCCCTTACGACATTTTAGCAAAAAATGTTTTGCGTAAAAAATGCATTTTCTTACACTTTCTTACATTTACGGGTTTAGTCGGGACTCCTGATGACGTTTTGAGACATCTCCTACAACTACAAAACCAGAATTGTGCTGCTGAAACAAGACCGTTTTTTAAATTTTTTTTTGTAAATAAAAAGTTTTCCAAAAAAAAGCATTTCATGCCATTTTTAGGTTTTGTAGGGACTCCTGATGACGTTTTGAGACATCTCCTACAACTACAGCACCAGAATTATGCTGCTGAAACAAGACCGTTTTTAAAAAATGTTTTTGTAAATAAAAAGTTTTCCAAAAAAAAGCATTTCATGCCATTTTTAGGTTTTGTATGGACTCCAGATGACGTTTTGAGACATCTCCTACAACTACAGCACCAGAATTGTGCTGCTGAAGCAAGTCCGTTTTTTGGAATTTTTACGACAGGGTCCCCCCTTACGACATTTTAGCAAAAAATGTTTTGCGTAAAAAATGCATTTTCTTACATTTTCTTACATTTACGGGTTTAGTCGGGACTCCTGATGACGTTTTGAGACATCTCCTACAACTACAGCACCAGAATTGTGCTGCTGAAACAAGTCCGTTTTTTGGAATTTTTACGACAGGGTCCCCCCTTACGACATTTTAGCAAAAAATGTTTTGCGTAAAAAATGCATTTTCTTACATTTTCTTACATTTACGGGTTTAGTCGGGACTCCTGATGACGTTTTGAGACATCTCCTACAACTACAGCACCAGAATTGTGCTGCTGAAGCAAGTCCGTTTTTTGGAATTTTTACGACAGGGTCCCCCCTTACGACATTTTAGCAAAAAATGTTTTTCGTAAAATATGCATTTTTTTACATTTTCTTACATTTACGGGTTTAGTCGGGACTCCTGATGACGTTTTGAGACATCTCCTACAACTACAGCACCAGAATTGTGCTGCTGAAACAAGACCGTTTTTTAAATTTTTTTTTGTAAATAAAAAGTTTTCCAAAAAAAAGCATTTCATGCCATTTTTAGGTTTTGTAGGGACTCCTGATGACGTTTTGAGACATCTCCTACAACTACAGCACCAGAATTGTGCTGCTGAAGCAAGTCCGTTTTTTGGAATTTTTACGACAGGGTCCCCCCTTACGACATTTTAGCAAAAAATGTTTTGCGTAAAAAATGCATTTTCTTACACTTTCTTACATTTACGGGTTTAGTCGGGACTCCTGATGACGTTTTGAGACATCTCCTACAACTACAGCACCAGAATTGTGCTGCTGAAGCAAGTCCGTTTTTTGGAATTTTTACGACAGGGTCCCCCCTTACGACATTTTAGCAAAAAATGTTTTTCGTAAAATATGCATTTTTTTTACATTTTCTTACATTTACGGGTTTAGTCGGGACTCCTGATGACGTTTTGAGACATCTCCTACAACTACAGCACCAGAATTGTGCTGCTGAAGCAAGTCTGTTTTTTGAATTTTTTTTTGTGAAAAAAAGTTTTCCAAAAAAAAGCATTTCATGCCATTTTTAGGTTTTGTAGGGACTCCTGATGACGTTTTGAGACATCTCCTACAACTACAGCACCAGAATTGTGCTGCTGAAGCAAGTCCGTTTTTTGGAATTTTTACGACAGGGTCCCCCCTTACGACATTTTAGCAAAAAATGTTTTTCGTAAAATATGCATTTTTTTTACATTTTCTTACATTTACGGGTTTAGTCGGGACTCCTGATGACGTTTTGAGACATCTCCTACAACTACAGCACCAGAATTGTGCTGCTGAAGCAAGTCCGTTTTTTGGAATTTTTACGACAGGGTCCCCCCTTACGACATTTTAGCAAAAAATGTTTTTCGTAAAATATGCATTTTTTTACATTTTCTTACATTTACGGGTTTAGTCGGGACTCCTGATGACGTTTTGAGACATCTCCTACAACTACAGCACCAGAATTGTGCTGCTGAAGCAAGTCTGTTTTTTGAATTTTTTTTTGTGAAAAAAAGTTTTCCAAAAAAAAGCATTTCATGCCATTTTTAGGTTTTGTAGGGACTCCTGATGACGTTTTGAGACATCTCCTACAACTACAGCACCAGAATTGTGCTGCTGAAGCAAGTCCGTTTTTTGGAATTTTTACGACAGGGTCCCCACTTACGACATTTTAGCAAAAAATGTTTTGCGTAAAAAATGCATTTTCTTACACTTTCTTACATTTACGGGTTTAGTCGGGACTCCTGATGACGTTTTGAGACATCTCCTACAACTACAGCACCAGAATTGTGCTGCTGAAGCAAGTCCGTTTTTTGAATTTTTTTTTGTGAAAAAAAGTTTTCCAAAAAAAAGCATTTCATGCCATTTTTAGGTTTTGTAGGGACTCCTGATGACGTTTTGAGACATCTCCTACAACTACAGCACCAGAATTGTGCTGCTGAAGCAAGTCCGTTTTTTGGAATTTTTACGACAAGGTCCCCCCTTACGACATTTTAGCAAAAAATGTTTTTCGTAAAATATGCATTTTTTTACATTTTCTTACATTTACGGGTTTAGTCGGGACTCCTGATGACGTTTTGAGACATCTCCTACAACTACAGCACCAGAATTGTGCTGCTGAAACAAGACCGTTTTTTAAATTTTTTTTTGTAAATAAAAAGTTTTCCAAAAAAAAGCATTTCATGCCATTTTTAGGTTTTGTAGGGACTCCTGATGACGTTTTGAGACATCTCCTACAACTACAGCACCAGAATTGTGCTGCTGAAGCAAGTCCGTTTTTTGGAATTTTTACGACAGGGTCCCCCCTTACGACATTTTAGCAAAAAATGTTTTGCGTAAAAAATGCATTTTCTTACACTTTCTTACATTTACGGGTTTAGTCGGGACTCCTGATGACGTTTTGAGACATCTCCTACAACTACAGCACCAGAATTGTGCTGCTGAAGCAAGTCCGTTTTTTTGAATTTTTACGACAGGGTCCCCCCTTACGACATTTTAGCAAAAAATGTTTTTCGTAAAATATGCATTTTTTTACATTTTCTTACATTTACGGGTTTAGTCGGGACTCCTGATGACGTTTTGAGACATCTCCTACAACTACAGCACCAGAATTGTGCTGCTGAAACAAGACCGTTTTTTAAAATTTTTTTTGTAAATAAAAAGTTTTCCAAAAAAAAGCATTTCATGCCATTTTTAGGTTTTGTAGGGACTCCTGATGACGTTTTGAGACATCTCCTACAACTACAGCACCAGAATTGTGCTGCTGAAGCAAGTCCGTTTTTTGGAATTTTTACGACAGGGTCCCCCCTAACGACATTTTAGCAAAAAATGTTTTGCGTAAAAAATGCATTTTCTTACATTTTCTTACATTTACGGGTTTAGTCGGGACTCCTGATGACGTTTTGAGACATCTCCTGCAACTACAGCACCAGAATTGTGCTGCTGAAGCAAGTCCGTTTTTTTGAATTTTTACGACAGGGTCCCCCCTTACGACATTTTAGCAAAAAATGTTTTTCGTAAAATATGCATTTTTTTTTACATTTTCTTACATTTACGGGTTTAGTCGGGACTCCTGATGACGTTTTGAGACATCTCCTACAACTACAGCACCAGAATTGTGCTGCTGAAGCAAGTCCGTTTTTTGGAATTTTTACGACAGGGTCCCCCTTTACGACATTTTAGCAAAAAATGTTTTGCGTAAAAAATGCATTTTCTTACACTTTCTTACATTTACGAGTTTAGTCGGGACTCCTGATGACGTTTTGAGACATCTCCTACAACTACAGCACCAGAATTGTGCTGCTGAAGCAAGTCTGTTTTTTGAATTTTTTTTTGTGAAAAAAAGTTTTCCAAAAAAAAGCATTTCATGCCATTTTTAGGTTTTGTAGGGACTCCTGATGACGTTTTGAGACATCTCCTACAACTACAGCACCAGAATTGTGCTGCTGAAGCAAATCCGTTTTTTGGAATTTTTACGACAGGGTCCCCCCCTTACGACATTTTAGCAAAAAATGTTTTGCGTAAAAAATGCATTTTCTTACATTTTCTTACATTTACGGGTTTAGTCGGGACTCCTGATGACGTTTTGAGACATCTCCTACAACTACAGCACCAGAATTGTGCTGCTGAAGCAAGTCTGTTTTTTGAATTTTTTTTTGTGAAAAAAAGTTTTCCAAAAAAAAGCATTTCATGCCATTTTTAGGTTTTGTAGGGACTCCTGATGACGTTTTGAGACATCTCCTACAACTACAGCACCAGAATTGTGCTGCTGAAACAAGACCGTTTTTAAATTTTTTTTTTGTAAATAAAAAGTTTTCCAAAAAAAAGCATTTCATGCCATTTTTAGGTTTTGTAGGGACTCCTGATGACGTTTTGAGACATCTCCTACAACTACAGCACCAGAATTGTGCTGCTGAAGCAAGTCCGTTTTTTGGAATTTTTACGACAGGGTCCCCCCTTACGACATTTTAGCAAAAAATGTTTTGCGTAAAAAATGCATTTTCTTACATTTTCTTACATTTACGGGTTTAGTCGGGACTCCTGATGACGTTTTGAGACATCTCCTACATCTACAGCACCAGAATTGTGCTGCTGAAACAAGACCGTTTTTTAAATTTTTTTTTGTAAATAAAAAGTTTTCCCAAAAAAAGCATTTTATGCCATTTTTAGGTTTTGATGACGTTTTGAGACATCTCCTACAACTACAGCACCAGAATTGTGCTGCTGAAGCAAGTCCGTTTTTTGGAATTTTTACGACAGGGTCCCCCCTTACGACATTTTAGCAAAAAATGTTTTGCGTAAAAAATGCATTTTCTTACACTTTCTTACATTTACGGGTTTAGTCGGGACTCCTGATGACGTTTTGAGACATCTCCTACAACTACAGCACCAGAATTGTGCTGCTGAAGCAAGTCCGTTTTTTGAATTTTTTTTTGTGAAAAAAAGTTTTCCAAAAAAAAGCATTTCATGCCATTTTTAGGTTTTGTAGGGACTCCTGATGACGTTTTGAGACATCTCCTACAACTACAGCACCAGAATTGTGCTGCTGAAGCAAGTCCGTTTTTTGGAATTTTTACGACAAGGTCCCCCCTTACGACATTTTAGCAAAAAATGTTTTTCGTAAAATATGCATTTTTTTACATTTTCTTACATTTACGGGTTTAGTCGGGACTCCTGATGACGTTTTGAGACATCTCCTACAACTACAGCACCAGAATTGTGCTGCTGAAACAAGACCGTTTTTTAAATTTTTTTTTGTAAATAAAAAGTTTTCCAAAAAAAAGCATTTCATGCCATTTTTAGGTTTTGTAGGGACTCCTGATGACGTTTTGAGACATCTCCTACAACTACAGCACCAGAATTGTGCTGCTGAAGCAAGTCCGTTTTTTGGAATTTTTACGACAGGGTCCCCCCTTACGACATTTTAGCAAAAAATGTTTTGCGTAAAAAATGCATTTTCTTACACTTTCTTACATTTACGGGTTTAGTCTGGACTCCTGATGACGTTTTGAGACATCTCCTACAACTACAGCACCAGAATTGTGCTGCTGAAGCAAGTCCGTTTTTTTGAATTTTTACGACAGGGTCCCCCCTTACGACATTTTAGCAAAAAATGTTTTTCGTAAAATATGCATTTCTTTACATTTTCTTACATTTACGGGTTTAGTCGGGACTCCTGATGACGTTTTGAGACATCTCCTACAACTACAGCACCAGAATTGTGCTGCTGAAACAAGACCGTTTTTTAAATTTTTTTTTGTAAATAAAAAGTTTTCCAAAAAAAAGCATTTCATGCCATTTTTAGGTTTTGTAGGGACTCCTGATGACGTTTTGAGACATCTCCTACAACTACAGCACCAGAATTGTGCTGCTGAAGCAAGTCCGTTTTTTGGAATTTTTACGACAGGGTCCCCCCTAACGACATTTTAGAAAAAAATGTTTTGCGTAAAAAATGCATTTTCTTACATTTTCTTACATTTACGGGTTTAGTCGGGACTCCTGATGACGTTTTGAGACATCTCCTACAACTACAGCACCAGAATTGTGCTGCTGAAGCAAGTCCGTTTTTTTGAATTTTTACGACAGGGTCCCCCCTTACGACATTTTAGCAAAAAATGTTTTTCGTAAAATATGCATTTTTTTTTACATTTTCTTACATTTACGGGTTTAGTCGGGACTCCTGATGACGTTTTGAGACATCTCCTACAACTACAGCACCAGAATTGTGCTGCTGAAGCAAGTCCGTTTTTTGGAATTTTTACGACAGGGTCCCCCCTTACGACATTTTAGCAAAAAATGTTTTGCGTAAAAAATGCATTTTCTTACACTTTCTTACATTTACGAGTTTAGTCGGGACTCCTGATGACGTTTTGAGACATCTCCTACAACTACAGCACCAGAATTGTGCTGCTGAAGCAAGTCTGTTTTTTGAATTTTTTTTTGTGAAAAAAAGTTTTCCAAAAAAAAGCATTTCATGCCATTTTTAGGTTTTGTAGGGACTCCTGATGACGTTTTGAGACATCTCCTACAACTACAGCACCAGAATTGTGCTGCTGAAGCAAATCCGTTTTTTGGAATTTTTACGACAGGGTCCCCCCCTTACGACATTTTAGCAAAAAATGTTTTGCGTAAAAAATGCATTTTCTTACATTTTCTTACATTTACGGGTTTAGTCGGGACTCCTGATGACGTTTTGAGACATCTCCTACATCTACAGCACCAGAATTGTGCTGCTGAAACAAGACCGTTTTTTAAATTTTTTTTTGTAAATAAAAAGTTTTCCCAAAAAAAGCATTTTATGCCATTTTTAGGTTTTGATGACGTTTTGAGACATCTCCTACAACTACAGCACCAGAATTGTGCTGCTGAAGCAAGTCCGTTTTTTGGAATTTTTACGACAGGGTCCCCCCTTACGACATTTTAGCAAAAAATGTTTTTCGTAAAATATGCATTTTTTTACATTTTCTTACATTTACGGGTTTAGTCGGGACTCCTGATGACGTTTTGAGACATCTCCTACAACTACAGCACCAGAATTGTGCTGCTGAAGCAAGTCTGTTTTTTGAATTTTTTTTTGTGAAAAAAAGTTTTCCAAAAAAAAGCATTTCATGCCATTTTTAGGTTTTGTAGGGACTCCTGATGACGTTTTGAGACATCTCCTACAACTACAGCACCAGAATTGTGCTGCTGAAGCAAGTCCGTTTTTTGGAATTTTTACAACAGGGTCCCCCCCCTTACGACATTTTAGCAAAAAATGTTTTTCGTAAAATATGCATTTTTTTACATTTTCTTACATTTACGGGTTTAGTCGGGACTCCTGATGACGTTTTGAGACATCTCCTACAACTACAGCACCAGAATTGTGCTGCTGAAGCAAGTCTGTTTTTTGAATTTTTTTTTGTGAAAAAAAGTTTTCCAAAAAAAAGCATTTCATGCCATTTTTAGGTTTTGTAGGGACTCCTGATGACGTTTTGAGACATCTCCTACAACTACAGCACCAGAATTGTGCTGCTGAAGCAAGTCCGTTTTTTGGAATTTTTACGACAGGGTCCCCCCTTACGACATTTTAGCAAAAAATGTTTTTCGTAAAATATGCATTTTTTTACATTTTCTTACATTTACGGGTTTAGTCGGGATTCCTGATGACGTTTTGAGACATCTCCTACAACTACAGCACCAGAATTGTGCTGCTGAAACAAGACCGTTTTTTAAATTTTTTTTGTAAATAAAAAGTTTTCCAAAAAAAAGCATTTCATGCCATTTTTAGGTTTTGTAGGGACTCCTGATGACGTTTTGAGACATCTCCTACAACTACAGCACCAGAATTGTGCTGCTGAAGCAAGTCCGTTTTTTGGAATTTTTACGACAGGGTCCCCCCTTACGACATTTTAGCAAAAAATGTTTTTCGTAAAATATGCATTTTTTTACATTTTCTTACATTTACGGGTTTAGTCGGGACTCCTGATGACGTTTTGAGACATCTCCTACAACTACAGCACCAGAATTGTGCTGCTGAAGCAAGTCTGTTTTTTGAATTTTTTTTTATGAAAAAACGTTTTCCAAAAAAAAGCATTTCATGCCATTTTTAGGTTTTGTAGGGACTCCTGATGACGTTTTGAGACATCTCCTACAACTACAGCACCAGAATTGTGCTGCTGAAGCAAGTCCGTTTTTTGGAATTTTTACGACAGGGTCCCCCCTTACGACATTTTAGCAAAAAATGTTTTTCGTAAAATATGCATTTTTTTACATTTTCTTACATTTACGGGTTTAGTCGGGATTCCTGATGACGTTTTGAGACATCTCCTACAACTACAGCACCAGAATTGTGCTGCTGAAACAAGACCGTTTTTTAAATTTTTTTTGTAAATAAAAAGTTTTCCAAAAAAAAGCATTTCATGCCATTTTTAGGTTTTGTAGGGACTCCTGATGACGTTTTGAGACATCTCCTACAACTACAGCACCAGAATTGTGCTGCTGAAGCAAGTCCGTTTTTTGGAATTTTTACGACAGGGTCCCCCCTTACGACATTTTAGCAAAAAATGTTTTGCGTAAAAAATGCATTTTCTTACACTTTCTTACATTTACGGGTTTAGTCGGGACTCCTGATGACGTTTTGAGACATCTCCTACAACTACAGCACCAGAATTGTGCTGCTGAAGCAAGTCTGTTTTTTGAATTTTTTTTTGTGAAAAAAAGTTTTCCAAAAAAAAGCATTTCATGCCATTTTTAGGTTTTGTAGGGACTCCTGATGACGTTTTGAGACATCTCCTACAACTACAGCACCAGAATTGTGCTGCTGAAGCAAGTCTGTTTTTTGAATTTTTTTTTGTGAAAAAAAGTTTTCCAAAAAAAAGCATTTCATGCCATTTTTAGGTTTTGTAGGGACTCCTGATGACGTTTTGAGACATCTCCTACAACTACAGCACCAGAATTGTGCTGCTGAAGCAAGTCCGTTTTTTGGAATTTTTACAACAGGGTCCCCCCCCTTACGACATTTTAGCAAAAAATGTTTTTCGTAAAATATGCATTTTTTTACATTTTCTTACATTTACGGGTTTAGTCGGGACTCCTGATGACGTTTTGAGACATCTCCTACAACTACAGCACCAGAATTGTGCTGCTGAAGCAAGTCTGTTTTTTGAATTTTTTTTTGTGAAAAAAAGTTTTCCAAAAAAAAGCATTTCATGCCATTTTTAGGTTTTGTAGGGACTCCTGATGACGTTTTGAGACATCTCCTACAACTACAGCACCAGAATTGTGCTGCTGAAGCAAGTCCGTTTTTTGGAATTTTTACGACAGGGTCCCCCCTTACGACATTTTAGCAAAAAATGTTTTTCGTAAAATATGCATTTTTTTACATTTTCTTACATTTACGGGTTTAGTCGGGATTCCTGATGACGTTTTGAGACATCTCCTACAACTACAGCACCAGAATTGTGCTGCTGAAACAAGACCGTTTTTTAAATTTTTTTTGTAAATAAAAAGTTTTCCAAAAAAAAGCATTTCATGCCATTTTTAGGTTTTGTAGGGACTCCTGATGACGTTTTGAGACATCTCCTACAACTACAGCACCAGAATTGTGCTGCTGAAGCAAGTCCGTTTTTTGGAATTTTTACGACAGGGTCCCCCCTTACGACATTTTAGCAAAAAATGTTTTTCGTAAAATATGCATTTTTTTACATTTTCTTACATTTACGGGTTTAGTCGGGACTCCTGATGACGTTTTGAGACATCTCCTACAACTACAGCACCAGAATTGTGCTGCTGAAGCAAGTCTGTTTTTTGAATTTTTTTTTATGAAAAAACGTTTTCCAAAAAAAAGCATTTCATGCCATTTTTAGGTTTTGTAGGGACTCCTGATGACGTTTTGAGACATCTCCTACAACTACAGCACCAGAATTGTGCTGCTGAAGCAAGTCCGTTTTTTGGAATTTTTACGACAGGGTCCCCCCTTACGACATTTTAGCAAAAAATGTTTTTCGTAAAATATGCATTTTTTTACATTTTCTTACATTTACGGGTTTAGTCGGGATTCCTGATGACGTTTTGAGACATCTCCTACAACTACAGCACCAGAATTGTGCTGCTGAAACAAGACCGTTTTTTAAATTTTTTTTGTAAATAAAAAGTTTTCCAAAAAAAAGCATTTCATGCCATTTTTAGGTTTTGTAGGGACTCCTGATGACGTTTTGAGACATCTCCTACAACTACAGCACCAGAATTGTGCTGCTGAAGCAAGTCCGTTTTTTGGAATTTTTACGACAGGGTCCCCCCTTACGACATTTTAGCAAAAAATGTTTTGCGTAAAAAATGCATTTTCTTACACTTTCTTACATTTACGGGTTTAGTCGGGACTCCTGATGACGTTTTGAGACATCTCCTACAACTACAGCACCAGAATTGTGCTGCTGAAGCAAGTCTGTTTTTTGAATTTTTTTTTGTGAAAAAAAGTTTTCCAAAAAAAAGCATTTCATGCCATTTTTAGGTTTTGTAGGGACTCCTGATGACGTTTTGAGACATCTCCTACAACTACAGCACCAGAATTGTGCTGCTGAAGCAAGTCCGTTTTTTGGAATTTTTACGACAGGGTCCCCCCTTACGACATTTTAGCAAAACATGTTTTTCGTAAAATATGCATTTTTTTTTACATTTTCTTACATTTACGGGTTTAGTCGGGACTCCTGATGACGTTTTGAGACATCTCCTACAACTACAGCACCAGAATTGTGCTGCTGAAGCAAGTCTGTTTTTTGAATTTTTTTTTGTGAAAAAAAGTTTTCCAAAAAAAAGCATTTCATGCCATTTTTAGGTTTTGTAGGGACTCCTGATGACGTTTTGAGACATCTCCTACAACTACAGCACCAGAATTGTGCTGCTGAAGCAAGTCCGTTTTTTTGAATTTTTACGACAGGGTCCCCCCTTACGACATTTTAGCAAAAAATGTTTTTCGTAAAATATGCATTTTTTTTACATTTTCTTACATTTACGGGTTTAGTCGGGACTCCTGATGACGTTTTGAGACATCTCCTACAACTACAGCACCAGAATTGTGCTGCTGAAGCAAGTCCGTTTTTTGGAATTTTTACGACAGGGTCCCCCCTTACGACATTTTAGCAAAAAATGTTTTGCGTAAAAAATGCATTTTCTTACACTTTCTTACATTTACGGGTTTAGTCGGGACTCCTGATGACGTTTTGAGACATCTCCTACAACTACAGCACCAGAATTGTGCTGCTGAAGCAAGTCCGTTTTTTGGAATTTTTACGACAGGGTCCCCCCTTACGACATTTTAGCAAAAAATGTTTTGCGTAAAAAATGCATTTTCTTACACTTTCTTACATTTACGGGTTTAGTCGGGACTCCTGATGACGTTTTGAGACATCTCCTACAACTACAGCACCAGAATTGTGCTGCTGAAACAAGACCTTTTTTTAAATTTTTTTTTGTAAATAAAAAGTTTTCCAAAAAAAAGCATTTCATGCCATTTTTAGGTTTTGTAGGGACTCCTGATGACGTTTTGAGACATCTCCTACAACTACAGCACCAGAATTGTGCTGCTGAAGCAAGTCCGTTTTTTGGAATTTTTACGACAGGGTCCCCCCTTACGACATTTTAGCAAAAAATGTTTTGCGTAAAAAGTGCATTTTCTTACATTTTCTTACATTTACGGGTTTAGTCGGGACTCCTGATGACGTTTTGAGACATCTCCTACAACTACAGCACCAGAATTGTGCTGCTGAAGCAAGTCCGTTTTTTGGAATTTTTACGACAGGGTCCCCCCTTACGACATTTTAGCAAAAAATGTTTTGCGTAAAAAATGCATTTTCTTACACTTTCTTACATTTACGGGTTTAGTCGGGACTCCTGATGACGTTTTGTGACATCTCCTACAACTACAGCACCAGAATTGTGCTGCTGAAACAAGACCGTTTTTTAAATTTTTTTTTGTAAATAAGAAGTTTTCCCAAAAAAAGCATTTTATGCCATTTTTAGGTTTTGTCGGGACTCCTGATGACGTTTTGAGACATCTCCTACAACTACAGCACCAGAATTGTGCTGCTGAAGCAAGTCCGTTTTTTGGAATTTTTACGACAGGGTCCCCCCTTACGACATTTTAGCAAAAAATGTTTTGCGTAAAAAATGCATTTTCTTACACTTTCTTACATTTACGGGTTTAGTCGGGACTCCTGATGACGTTTTGAGACATCTCCTACAACTACAGCACCAGAATTGTGCTGCTGAAGCAAGTCTGTTTTTTGAATTTTTTTTTGTGAAAAAAAGTTTTCCAAAAAAAAGCATTTCATGCCATTTTTAGGTTTTGTAGGGACTCCTGATGACGTTTTGAGACATCTCCTACAACTACAGCACCAGAATTGTGCTGCTGAAGCAACTCCGTTTTTTGGAATTTTTACGACAGGGTCCCCCCTTACGACATTTTAGCAAAAAATGTTTTTCGTGAAATATGCATTTTTTTTACATTTTCTTACATTTACGGGTTTAGTCGGGACTCCTGATGACGTTTTGAGACATCTCCTACAACTACAGCACCAGAATTGTGCTGCTGAAACAAGACCGTTTTTAAAAAATTTTTTTGTAAATAAAAAGTTTTCCAAAAAAAAGCATTTCATGCCATTTTTAGGTTTTGTAGGGACTCCTGATGACGTTTTGAGACATCTCCTACAACTACAGCAACAGAATTGTGCTGCTGAAGCAAGTCCGTTTTTTGGAATTTTTACGACAGGGTCCCCCCTTACGACATTTTAGCAAAAAATGTTTTGCGTAAAAAATGCATTTTCTTACATTTACGGGTTTAGTCGGGACTCCTGATGACGTTTTGAGACATCTCCTACAACTACAGCACCAGAATTGTGCTGCTGAAACAAGACCGTTTTTAAAAAAAATTTTTGTAAATAAAAAGTTTTCCCAAAAAAAGCATTTTATGCCATTTTTAGGTTTTGATGACGTTTTGAGACATCTCCTACAACTACAGCACCAGAATTGTGCTGCTGAAGCAAGTCTGTTTTTTGAATTTTTTTTTGTGAAAAAAAGTTTTCCAAAAAAAAGCATTTCATGCCATTTTTAGGTTTTGTAGGGACTCCTGATGACGTTTTGAGACATCTCCTACAACTACAGCACCAGAATTGTGCTGCTGAAGCAAGTCCGTTTTTTTGAATTTTTACGACAGGGTCCCCCCTTACGACATTTTAGCAAAAAATGTTTTTCGTAAAATATGCATTTTTTTTACATTTTCTTACATTTACGGGTTTAGTCGGGACTCCTGATGACGTTTTGAGACATCTCCTACAACTACAGCACCAGAATTGTGCTGCTGAAGCAAGTCCGTTTTTTGGAATTTTTACGACAGGGTCCCCCCTTACGACATTTTAGCAAAAAATGTTTTGTGTAAAAAATGCATTTTCTTACATTTTCTTACATTTACGGGTTTAGTCGGGACTCCTGATGACGTTTTGAGACATCTCCTACAACTACAGCACCAGAATTGTGCTGCTGAAGCAAGTCCGTTTTTTGGAATTTTTACGACAGGGTCCCCCCTTACGACATTTTAGCAAAAAATGTTTTGCGTAAAAAATGCATTTTCTTACACTTTCTTACATTTACGGGTTTAGTCGGGACTCCTGATGACGTTTTGAGACATCTCCTACAACTACAGCACCAGAATTGTGCTGCTGAAGCAAGTCCGTTTTTTGGAATTTTTACGACAGGGTCCCCCCTTACGACATTTTAGCAAAAAATGTTTTGCGTAAAAAATGCATTTTCTTACACTTTCTTACATTTACGGGTTTAGTCGGGACTCCTGATGACGTTTTGAGACATCTCCTACAACTACAGCACCAGAATTGTGCTGCTGAAACAAGACCTTTTTTTAAAATTTTTTTTGTAAATAAAAAGTTTTCCAAAAAAAAGCATTTCATGCCATTTTTAGGTTTTGTAGGGACTCCTGATGACGTTTTGAGACATCTCCTACAACTACAGCACCAGAATTGTGCTGCTGAAGCAAGTCCGTTTTTTGGAATTTTTACGACAGGGTCCCCCCTTACGACATTTTAGCAAAAAATGTTTTGCGTAAAAAGTGCATTTTCTTACATTTTCTTACATTTACGGGTTTAGTCGGGACTCCTGATGACGTTTTGAGACATCTCCTACAACTACAGCACCAGAATTGTGCTGCTGAAGCAAGTCCGTTTTTTGGAATTTTTACGACAGGGTCCCCCCTTACGACATTTTAGCAAAAAATGTTTTGCGTAAAAAATGCATTTTCTTACACTTTCTTACATTTACGGGTTTAGTCGGGACTCCTGATGACGTTTTGTGACATCTCCTACAACTACAGCACCAGAATTGTGCTGCTGAAACAAGACCGTTTTTTAAATTTTTTTTTGTAAATAAGAAGTTTTCCCAAAAAAAGCATTTTATGCCATTTTTAGGTTTTGTCGGGACTCCTGATGACGTTTTGAGACATCTCCTACAACTACAGCACCAGAATTGTGCTGCTGAAGCAAGTCCGTTTTTTGGAATTTTTACGACAGGGTCCCCCCTTACGACATTTTAGCAAAAAATGTTTTGCGTAAAAATTGCATTTTCTTACACTTTCTTACATTTACGGGTTTAGTCGGGACTCCTGATGACGTTTTGAGACATCTCCTACAACTACAGCACCAGAATTGTGCTGCTGAAGCAAGTCTGTTTTTTGAATTTTTTTTTGTGAAAAAAAGTTTTCCAAAAAAAAGCATTTCATGCCATTTTTAGGTTTTGTAGGGACTCCTGATGACGTTTTGAGACATCTCCTACAACTACAGCACCAGAATTGTGCTGCTGAAGCAACTCCGTTTTTTGGAATTTTTACGACAGGGTCCCCCCTTACGACATTTTAGCAAAAAATGTTTTTCGTGAAATATGCATTTTTTTTACATTTTCTTACATTTACGGGTTTAGTCGGGACTCCTGATGACGTTTTGAGACATCTCCTACAACTACAGCACCAGAATTGTGCTGCTGAAACAAGACCGTTTTTAAAAAAATTTTTTGTAAATAAAAAGTTTTCCAAAAAAAAGCATTTCATGCCATTTTTAGGTTTTGTAGGGACTCCTGATGACGTTTTGAGACATCTCCTACAACTACAGCAACAGAATTGTGCTGCTGAAGCAAGTCCGTTTTTTGGAATTTTTACGACAGGGTCCCCCCTTACGACATTTTAGCAAAAAATGTTTTGCGTAAAAAATGCATTTTCTTACATTTACGGGTTTAGTCGGGACTCCTGATGACGTTTTGAGACATCTCCTACAACTACAGCACCAGAATTGTGCTGCTGAAACAAGACCGTTTTTAAAAAATTTTTTTGTAAATAAAAAGTTTTCCCAAAAAAAGCATTTTATGCCATTTTTAGGTTTTGATGACGTTTTGAGACATCTCCTACAACTACAGCACCAGAATTGTGCTGCTGAAGCAAGTCCGTTTTTTGGAATTTTTACGACAGGGTCCCCCCTTACGACATTTTAGCAAAAAATGTTTTTCGTAAAATATGCATTTTTTTTTACATTTTCTTACATTTACGGGTTTAGTCGGGACTCCTGATGACGTTTTGAGACATCTCCTACAACTACAGCACCAGAATTGTGCTGCTGAAGCAAGTCCGTTTTTTGGAATTTTTACGACAAGGTCCCCCCTTACGACATTTTAGCAAAAAATGTTTTGCGTAAAAAATGCATTTTCTTACACTTTCTTACATTTACGGGTTTAGTCGGGACTCCTGATGACGTTTTGTGACATCTCCTACAACTACAGCACCAGAATTGTGCTGCTGAAACAAGACCGTTTTTTAAATTTTTTTTTGTAAATAAGAAGTTTTCCCAAAAAAAGCATTTTATGCCATTTTTAGGTTTTGTCGGGACTCCTGATGACGTTTTGAGACATCTCCTACAACTACAGCACCAGAATTGTGCTGCTGAAGCAAGTCCGTTTTTTGGAATTTTTACGACAGGGTCCCCCCTTACGACATTTTAGCAAAAAATGTTTTGCGTAAAAAATGCATTTTCTTACACTTTCTTACATTTACGGGTTTAGTCGGGACTCCTGATGACGTTTTGAGACATCTCCTACAACTACAGCACCAGAATTGTGCTGCTGAAGCAAGTCTGTTTTTTGAATTTTTTTTTGTGAAAAAAAGTTTTCCAAAAAAAAGCATTTCATGCCATTTTTAGGTTTTGTAGGGACTCCTGATGACGTTTTGAGACATCTCCTACAACTACAGCACCAGAATTGTGCTGCTGAAGCAACTCCGTTTTTTGGAATTTTTACGACAGGGTCCCCCCTTACGACATTTTAGCAAAAAATGTTTTTCGTGAAATATGCATTTTTTTTACATTTTCTTACATTTACGGGTTTAGTCGGGACTCCTGATGACGTTTTGAGACATCTCCTACAACTACAGCACCAGAATTGTGCTGCTGAAACAAGACCGTTTTTAAAAAATTTTTTTGTAAATAAAAAGTTTTCCAAAAAAAAGCATTTCATGCCATTTTTAGGTTTTGTAGGGACTCCTGATGACGTTTTGAGACATCTCCTACAACTACAGCAACAGAATTGTGCTGCTGAAGCAAGTCCGTTTTTTGGAATTTTTACGACAGGGTCCCCCCTTACGACATTTTAGCAAAAAATGTTTTGCGTAAAAAATGCATTTTCTTACATTTACGGGTTTAGTCGGGACTCCTGATGACGTTTTGAGACATCTCCTACAACTACAGCACCAGAATTGTGCTGCTGAAACAAGACCGTTTTTAAAAAATTTTTTTGTAAATAAAAAGTTTTCCCAAAAAAAGCATTTTATGCCATTTTTAGGTTTTGATGACGTTTTGAGACATCTCCTACAACTACAGCACCAGAATTGTGCTGCTGAAGCAAGTCCGTTTTTTGGAATTTTTACGACAGGGTCCCCCCTTACGACATTTTAGCAAAAAATGTTTTTCGTAAAATATGCATTTTTTTTTACATTTTCTTACATTTACGGGTTTAGTCGGGACTCCTGATGACGTTTTGAGACATCTCCTACAACTACAGCACCAGAATTGTGCTGCTGAAGCAAGTCTGTTTTTTGAATTTTTTTTTGTGAAAAAAAGTTTTCCAAAAAAAAGCATTTCATGCCATTTTTAGGTTTTGTAGGGACTCCTGATGACGTTTTGAGACATCTCCTACAACTACAGCACCAGAATTGTGCTGCTGAAGCAAGTCCGTTTTTTGGAATTTTTACGACAGGGTCCCCCCTTACGACATTTTAGCAAAACATGTTTTTCGTAAAATATGCATTTTTTTTTACATTTTCTTACATTTACGGGTTTAGTCGGGACTCCTGATGACGTTTTGAGACATCTCCTACAACTACAGCACCAGAATTGTGCTGCTGAAGCAAGTCTGTTTTTTGAATTTTTTTTTGTGAAAAAAAGTTTTCCAAAAAAAAGCATTTCATGCCATTTTTAGGTTTTGTAGGGACTCCTGATGACGTTTTGAGACATCTCCTACAACTACAGCACCAGAATTGTGCTGCTGAAGCAAGTCCGTTTTTTTGAATTTTTACGACAGGGTCCCCCCTTACGACATTTTAGCAAAAAATGTTTTTCGTAAAATATGCATTTTTTTTACATTTTCTTACATTTACGGGTTTAGTCGGGACTCCTGATGACGTTTTGAGACATCTCCTACAACTACAGCACCAGAATTGTGCTGCTGAAGCAAGTCCGTTTTTTGGAATTTTTACGACAGGGTCCCCCCTTACGACATTTTAGCAAAAAATGTTTTGTGTAAAAAATGCATTTTCTTACATTTTCTTACATTTACGGGTTTAGTCGGGACTCCTGATGACGTTTTGAGACATCTCCTACAACTACAGCACCAGAATTGTGCTGCTGAAGCAAGTCCGTTTTTTGGAATTTTTACGACAGGGTCCCCCCTTACGACATTTTAGCAAAAAATGTTTTGCGTAAAAAATGCATTTTCTTACACTTTCTTACATTTACGGGTTTAGTCGGGACTCCTGATGACGTTTTGAGACATCTCCTACAACTACAGCACCAGAATTGTGCTGCTGAAGCAAGTCCGTTTTTTGGAATTTTTACGACAGGGTCCCCCCTTACGACATTTTAGCAAAAAATGTTTTGCGTAAAAAATGCATTTTCTTACACTTTCTTACATTTACGGGTTTAGTCGGGACTCCTGATGACGTTTTGAGACATCTCCTACAACTACAGCACCAGAATTGTGCTGCTGAAACAAGACCTTTTTTTAAATTTTTTTTTGTAAATAAAAAGTTTTCCAAAAAAAAGCATTTCATGCCATTTTTAGGTTTTGTAGGGACTCCTGATGACGTTTTGAGACATCTCCTACAACTACAGCACCAGAATTGTGCTGCTGAAGCAAGTCCGTTTTTTGGAATTTTTACGACAGGGTCCCCCCTTACGACATTTTAGCAAAAAATGTTTTGCGTAAAAAGTGCATTTTCTTACATTTTCTTACATTTACGGGTTTAGTCGGGACTCCTGATGACGTTTTGAGACATCTCCTACAACTACAGCACCAGAATTGTGCTGCTGAAGCAAGTCCGTTTTTTGGAATTTTTACGACAGGGTCCCCCCTTACGACATTTTAGCAAAAAATGTTTTGCGTAAAAAATGCATTTTCTTACACTTTCTTACATTTACGGGTTTAGTCGGGACTCCTGATGACGTTTTGTGACATCTCCTACAACTACAGCACCAGAATTGTGCTGCTGAAACAAGACCGTTTTTTAAATTTTTTTTTGTAAATAAGAAGTTTTCCCAAAAAAAGCATTTTATGCCATTTTTAGGTTTTGTCGGGACTCCTGATGACGTTTTGAGACATCTCCTACAACTACAGCACCAGAATTGTGCTGCTGAAGCAAGTCCGTTTTTTGGAATTTTTACGACAGGGTCCCCCCTTACGACATTTTAGCAAAAAATGTTTTGCGTAAAAAATGCATTTTCTTACACTTTCTTACATTTACGGGTTTAGTCGGGACTCCTGATGACGTTTTGAGACATCTCCTACAACTACAGCACCAGAATTGTGCTGCTGAAGCAAGTCTGTTTTTTGAATTTTTTTTGGTGAAAAAAAGTTTTCCAAAAAAAAGCATTTCATGCCATTTTTAGGTTTTGTAGGGACTCCTGATGACGTTTTGAGACATCTCCTACAACTACAGCACCAGAATTGTGCTGCTGAAGCAACTCCGTTTTTTGGAATTTTTACGACAGGGTCCCCCCTTACGACATTTTAGCAAAAAATGTTTTTCGTGAAATATGCATTTTTTTTACATTTTCTTACATTTACGGGTTTAGTCGGGACTCCTGATGACGTTTTGAGACATCTCCTACAACTACAGCACCAGAATTGTGCTGCTGAAACAAGACCGTTTTTAAAAAATTTTTTTGTAAATAAAAAGTTTTCCAAAAAAAAGCATTTCATGCCATTTTTAGGTTTTGTAGGGACTCCTGATGACGTTTTGAGACATCTCCTACAACTACAGCAACAGAATTGTGCTGCTGAAGCAAGTCCGTTTTTTGGAATTTTTACGACAGGGTCCCCCCTTACGACATTTTAGCAAAAAATGTTTTGCGTAAAAAATGCATTTTCTTACATTTACGGGTTTAGTCGGGACTCCTGATGACGTTTTGAGACATCTCCTACAACTACAGCACCAGAATTGTGCTGCTGAAACAAGACCGTTTTTAAAAAATTTTTTTGTAAATAAAAAGTTTTCCCAAAAAAAGCATTTTATGCCATTTTTAGGTTTTGATGACGTTTTGAGACATCTCCTACAACTACAGCACCAGAATTGTGCTGCTGAAGCAAGTCCGTTTTTTGGAATTTTTACGACAGGGTCCCCCCTTACGACATTTTAGCAAAAAATGTTTTTCGTAAAATATGCATTTTTTTTTACATTTTCTTACATTTACGGGTTTAGTCGGGACTCCTGATGACGTTTTGAGACATCTCCTACAACTACAGCACCAGAATTGTGCTGCTGAAGCAAGTCCGTTTTTTGGAATTTTTACGACAAGGTCCCCCCTTACGACATTTTAGCAAAAAATGTTTTCCGTAAAAAATGCATTTTCTTACATTTTCTTACATTTACGGGTTTAGTCGGGACTCCTGATGACGTTTTGAGACATCTCCTACAACTACAGCACCAGAATTGTGCTGCTGAAGCAAGTCCGTTTTTTTGAATTTTTACGACAGGGTCCCCCCTTACGACATTTTAGCAAAAAATGTTTTTCGTAAAATATGCATTTTTTTTACATTTTCTTACATTTACGGGTTTAGTCGGGACTCCTGATGACGTTTTGAGACATCTCCTACAACTACAGCACCAGAATTGTGCTGCTGAAGCAAGTCCGTTTTTTGGAATTTTTACGACAGGGTCCCCCCTTACGACATTTTAGCAAAAAATGTTTTGCGTAAAAAATGCATTTTCTTACACTTTCTTACATTTACGGGTTTAGTCGGGACTCCTGATGACGTTTTGAGACATCTCCTACAACTACAGCACCAGAATTGTGCTGCTGAAACAAGACCGTTTTTTAAATTTTTTTTTGTAAATAAAAAGTTTTCCAAAAAAAAGCATTTCATGCCATTTTTAGGTTTTGTAGGGACTCCTGATGACGTTTTGAGACATCTCCGACAACTACAGCACCAGAATTGTGCTGCTGAAGCAAGTCTGTTTTTTGAATTTTTTTTTGTGAAAAAAAGTTTTCCAAAAAAAAGCATTTCATGCCATTTTTAGGTTTTGTAGGGACTCCTGATGACGTTTTGAGACATCTCCTACAACTACAGCACCAGAATTGTGCTGCTGAAGCAAGTCTGTTTTTTGAATTTTTTTTTGTGAAAAAAAGTTTTCCAAAAAAAAGCATTTCATGCCATTTTTAGGTTTTGTAGGGACTCCTGATGACGTTTTGAGACATCTCCTACAACTACAGCACCAGAATTGTGCTGCTGAAGCAAGTCTGTTTTTTGAATTTTTTTTGGTGAAAAAAAGTTTTCCAAAAAAAAGCATTTCATGCCATTTTTAGGTTTTGTAGGGACTCCTGATGACGTTTTGAGACATCTCCTACAACTACAGCACCAGAATTGTGCTGCTGAAGCAAGTCCGTTTTTTGGAATTTTTACGACAGGGTCCCCCCTTACGACATTTTAGCAAAAAATGTTTTGCATAAAAAATGCATTTTCTTACACTTTCTTACATTTACGGGTTTAGTCGGGACTCCTGATGACGTTTTGAGACATCTCCTACAACTACAGCACCAGAATTGTGCTGCTGAAGCAAGTCCGTTTTTTGGAATTTTTACGACAGGGTCCCCCCTTACGACATTTTAGCAAAAAATGTTTTTCGTAAAATATACTTTTTTTTTTACATTTTCTTACATTTACGGGTTTAGTCGGGACTCCTGATGACGTTTTGAGACATCTCCTACAACTACAGCACCAGAATTGTGCTGCTGAAGCAAGTCTGTTTTTTGAATTTTTTTTTGTGAAAAAAAGTTTTCCAAAAAAAAGCATTTCATGCCATTTTTAGGTTTTGTAGGGACTCCTGATGACGTTTTGAGACATCTCCTACAACTACAGCACCAGAATTGTGCTGCTGAAGCAAGTCCGTTTTTTGGAATTTTTACGACAGGGTCCCTTACGACATTTTAGCAAAAAATGTTTTTCGTAAAATATGCATTTTTTTACATTTTCTTACATTTACGGGTTTAGTCGGGACTCCTGATGACGTTTTGAGACATCTCCTACAACTAATGCACCAGAATTGTGCTGCTGAAACAAGACCGTTTTTAAAAAAATTTTTTGTAAATAAAAAGTTTTCCCAAAAAAAGCATTTTATGCCATTTTTAGGTTTTGTCGGGACTCCTGATGACGTTTTGAGACATCTCCTACAACTACAGCACCAGAATTGTGCTGCTGAAGCAAGTCCGTTTTTTGGAATTTTTACGACATTTTAGCAAAAAATGTTTTTCGTAAAATATGCATTTTTTTTACATTTTCTTACATTTACGAGTTTAGTCGGGACTCCTGATGACGTTTTGAGACATCTCCTACAACTACAGCACCAGAATTGTGCTGCTGAAGCAAGTCTGTTTTTTGAATTTTTTTTTGTGAAAAAAAGTTTTCCAAAAAAAAGCATTTCATGCCATTTTTAGGTTTTGTAGGGACTCCTGATGACGTTTTGAGACATCTCCTACAACTACAGCACCAGAATTGTGCTGCTGAAGCAAGTCCGTTTTTTGGAATTTTTACGACAGGGTCCCCCCTTACGACATTTTAGCAAAAAATGTTTTGCGTAAAAAATGCATTTTCTTACACTTTCTTACATTTACGGGTTTAGTCGGGACTCCTGATGACGTTTTGAGACATCTCCTACAACTACAGCACCAGAATTGTGCTGCTGAAGCAAGTCTGTTTTTGAATTTTTTTTTGTGAAAAAAAGTTTTCCAAAAAAAAGCATTTCATGCCATTTTTAGGTTTTGTAGGGACTCCTGATGACGTTTTGAGACATCTCCTACAACTACAGCACCAGAATTGTGCTGCTGAAGCAAGTCCGTTTTTTTGAATTTTTACGACATTTTAGCAAAAAATGTTTTTTGTAAAATATGCATTTTTTTTACATTTTCTTATATTTACGGGTTTAGTCGGGACTCCTGATGACGTTTTGAGACATCTCCTACAACTACAGCACCAGAATTGTGCTGCTGAAGCAAGTCCGTTTTTTGGAATTTTTACGACAGGGTCCCCCCTTACGACATTTTAGCAAAAAATGTTTTTCGTAAAATATGCATTTTTTTTACATTTTCTTACATTTACGGGTTTAGTCGGGACTCCTGATGACGTTTTGAGACATCTCCTACAACTACAGCACCAGAATTGTGCTGCTGAAGCAAGTCCGTTTTTTGGAATTTTTACGACAGGGTCCCCCCTTACGACATTTTAGCAAAAAATGTTTTCCGTAAAAAATGCATTTTCTTACATTTTCTTACATTTACGGGTGTAGTCGGGACTCCTGATGACGTTTTGAGACATCTCCTACAACTACAGCACCAGAATTGTGCTGCTGAAGCAAGTCCGTTTTTTAGAATTTTTTTTTGTAAAAAAAAAGTTTTCCCAAAAAAAGCATTTTATGCCATTTTTAGGTTTTGTAGGGACTCCTGATGACGTTTTGAGACATCTCCTACAACTACAGCACCAGAATTGTGCTGCTGAAGCAAGTCCGTTTTTTGGCATTTTTACGACAGGGTCCCCCCTTACGACATTTTAGCAAAAAATGTTTTTCGTAAAAAATGCATTTTCTTACATTTTCTTACATTTACGGGTTTAGTCGGGACTCCTGATGACGTTTTGAGACATCTCCTACAACTACAGCACCAGAATTGTGCTGCTGAAGCAAGTCTGTTTTTTGAATTTTTTTTTGTAAAAAAAAAGTTTACCAAAAAAAGCATTTTATGCCATTTTTAGGTTTTGTAGGGACTCCTGATGACGTTTTGAGACATCTACTACAACTACAGCACCAGAATTGTACTGCTGAAGCAAGTCCGTTTTTTGGCATTTTTACGACAGGGTCCCCCCTTACGACATTTTAGCAAAAAATGTTTTTCTTAAAAAATGCATTTTCTTACATTTTCTTACATTTACGGGTTTAGTCGGGACTCCTGATGACGTTTTGAGACATCTCCTACAACTACAGCACCAGAATTGTGCTGCTGAAGAAAGTCCGTTTTTTGGAAAAAAATTTTGTAAAAAAAAAGTTTTCCCAAAAAAAGCATTTTATGCCATTTTTAGGTTTTGTAGGGACTCCTGATGACGTTTTGAGACATCTCCTACAACTACAGCACCAGAATTGTGCTGCTGAAGCAAGTCTGTTTTTTGAATTTTTTTTTGTAAAAAAAAAGTTTACCAAAAAAAGCATTTTATGCCATTTTTAGGTTTTGTCGGGACTCCTGATGACGTTTTGAGACATCTACTACAACTACAGCACCAGAATTGTACTGCTGAAGCAAGTCCGTTTTTTGGCATTTTTACGACAGGGTCCCCCCTTACGACATTTTAGCAAAAGATGTTTTTCGTAAAAAATGCATTTTCTTACATTTTCTTACATTTACGGGTTTAGTCGGGACTCCTGATGACGTTTTGAGACATCTCCTACAACTACAGCACCAGAATTGTGCTGCTGAAGCAAGTCCGTTTTTTAGAATTTTTTTTTGTAAAAAAAAAGTTTTCCCAAAAAAAGCATTTTATGCCATTTTTAGGTTTTGTAGGGACTCCTGATGACGTTTTGAGACATCTCCTACAACTACAGCACCAGAATTGTACTGCTGAAGCAAGTCCGTTTTTTGGCATTTTTACGACAGGGTCCCCCCTTACGACATTTTAGCAAAAAATGTTTTTCTTAAAAAATGCATTTTCTTACATTTTCTTACATTTACGGGTTTAGTCGGGACTCCTGATGACGTTTTGAGACATCTCCTACAACTACAGCACCAGAATTGTGCTGCTGAAGAAAGTCCGTTTTTTGGAATTTTTTTTTGTAAAAAAAAAGTTTTCCCAAAAAAAGCATTTTATGCCATTTTTAGGTTTTGTAGGGACTCCTGATGACGTTTTGAGACATCTCCTACAACTACAGCACCAGAATTGTGCTGCTGAAGCAAGTCAGTTTTTTGGAATTTTTACGACAGGGTCCCCCCTTACGACATTTTAGCAAAAAATGTTTTTCGTAAAAAATGCATTTTCTTACATTTTCTTACATTTACGGGTTTAGTCGGGACTCCTGATGACGTTTTGAGACATCTCCTACAACTACAGCACCAGAATTGTGCTGCTGAAGCAAGTCTGTTTTTTGAATTTTTTTTTGTAAAAAAAAAGTTTTCCCAAAAAAAGCATTTTATGCCATTTTTAGGTTTTGTAGGGACTCCTGATGACGTTTTGAGACATCTCCTACAACTACAGCACCAGAATTGTACTGCTGAAGCAAGTCAGTTTTTTGGCATTTTTACGACAGGGTCCCCCCTTACGACATTTTAGCAAAAAATGTTTTTCTTAAAAAATGCATTTTCTTACATTTTCTTACATTTACGGGTTTAGTCGGGACTCCTGATGACGTTTTGAGACATCTCCTACAACTACAGCACCAGAATTGTGCTGCTGAAGCAAGTCCGTTTTTTAGAATTTTTTTTTGTAAAAAAAAAGTTTTCCCAAAAAAAGCATTTTATGCCATTTTTAGGTTTTGTAGGGACTCCTGATGACGTTTTGAGACATCTCCTACAACTACAGCACCAGAATTGTACTGCTGAAGCAAGTCCGTTTTTTGGCATTTTTACGACAGGGTCCCCCCTTACGACATTTTAGCAAAAAATGTTTTTCTTAAAAAATGCATTTTCTTACATTTTCTTACATTTACGGGTTTAGTCGGGACTCCTGATGACGTTTTGAGACATCTCCTACAACTACAGCACCAGAATTGTGCTGCTGAAGCAAGTCCGTTTTTTAGAATTTTTTTTTGTAAAAAAAAAGTTTTCCCAAAAAAAGCATTTTATGCCATTTTTAGGTTTTGTAGGGACTCCTGATGACGTTTTGAGACATCTCCTACAACTACAGCACCAGAATTGTACTGCTGAAGCAAGTCCGTTTTTTGGCATTTTTACGACAGGGCCCCCCTTACGACATTTTAGCAAAAAATGTTTTTCGTAAAAAATGCATTTTCTTACATTTTCTTACATTTACGGGTTTAGTCGGGACTCCTGATGACGTTTTGAGACATCTCCTACAACTACAGCACCAGAATTGTGCTGCTGAAGCAAGTCTGTTTTTTGAATTTTTTTTTGTAAAAAAAAAGTTTCCCCAAAAAAAGCATTTTATGCCATTTTTAGGTTTTGTAGGGACTCCTGATCACATTTTAATACATCTCCTACAACTACAGCACCAGAATTGTGCTGCTGAAGCAAGTCAGTTTTTTGGAATTTTTACGACAGGGTCCCCCCTTACGACATTTTAGCAAAAAATGTTTTTCTTAAAAAATGCATTTTCTTACATTTTCTTACATTTACGGGTTTAGTCGGGACTCCTGATGACGTTTTGAGACATCTCCTACAACTACAGCACCAGAATTGTACTGCTGAAGCAAGTCAGGTTTTGGCATTTTTACGACAGGGTCCCCCCTTACGACATTTTAGCAAAAAATGTTTTTCGTAAAAAATGCATTTTCTTACATTTACGGGTTTAGTCGGGACTCCTGATGACGTTTTGAGACATCTCCTACAACTACAGCACCAGAATTGTACTGCTGAAGCAAGTCGGTTTTTTGGCATTTTTACGACAGGGTCCCCCCTTACGACATTTTAGCAAAAAATGTTTTTCGTAAAAAATGCATTTTCTTACATTTACGGGTTTAGTCGGGACTCCTGATGACGTTTTGAGACATCTCCTACAACTACAGCACCAGAATTGTACTGCTGAAGCAAGTCAGTTTTTTGGCATTTTTACGACAGGGTCCCCCTTTACGACATTTTAGCAAAAAAATTTTTTCTTAAAAAATGCATTTTCTTACATTTTCTTACATTTACGGGTTTAGTCGGGACTCCTGATGACGTTTTGAGACATCTCCTACCACTACAGCACCAGAATTGTGCTGCTGAAGCAAGTCCGTTTTTTAGAATTTTTTTTTGTAAAAAAAAAGTTTTCCCAAAAAAAGCATTTTATGCCATTTTTAGGTTTTGTAGGGACTCCTGATGACGTTTTGAGACATCTCCTACAACTAAAGCACCAGAATTGTACTGCTGAAGCAAGTCCGTTTTTTGGCATTTTTACGACAGGGTCCCCCCTTACGACATTTTAGCAAAAAATGTTTTTCTTAAAAAATGCATTTTCTTACATTTTCTTACATTTACGGGTTTAGTCGGGACTCCTGATGACGTTTTGAGACATCTCCTACAACTACAGCACCAGAATTGTGCTGCTGAAGCAAGTCTGTTTTTTGAATTTTTTTTTGTAAAAAAAAAGTTTACCAAAAAAAGCATTTTATGCCGTTTTTAGGTTTTGTAGGGACTCCTGATGACGTTTTGAGACATCTACTACAACTACAGCACCAGAATTGTACTGCTGAAGCAAGTCCGTTTTTTGGCATTTTTACGACAGGGTCCCCCCTTACGACATTTTAGCAAAAAATGTTTTTCTTAAAAAATGCATTTTCTTACATTTTCTTACATTTACGGGTTTAGTCGGGACTCCTGATGACGTTTTGAGACATCTCCTACAACTACAGCACCAGAATTGTGCTGCTGAAGAAAGTCCGTTTTTTGGAAAAAATTTTTGTAAAAAAAAAGTTTTCCCAAAAAAAGCATTTTATGCCATTTTTAGGTTTTGTAGGGACTCCTGATGACGTTTTGAGACATCTCCTACAACTACAGCACCAGAATTGTGCTGCTGAAGCAAGTCAGTTTTTTGGAATTTTTACGACAGGGTCCCCCCTTACGACATTTTAGCAAAAAATGTTTTTCGTAAAAAATGCATTTTCTTACATTTTCTTACATTTACGTGTTTAGTCGGGACTCCTGATGACGTTTTGAGACATCTCCTACAACTACAGCACCAGAATTGTGCTGCTGAAGCAAGTCTGTTTTTTGAATTTTTTTTTGTAAAAAAAAAGTTTCCCCAAAAAAAGCATTTTATGCCATTTTTAGGTTTTGTAAGGACTCCTGATGACGTTTTAAGACATCTCCTACAACTACAGCACCAGAATTGTGCTGCTGAAGCAAGTCCGTTTTTTGGCATTTTTACGACAGGGTCCCCCCTTACGACATTTTAGCAAAAAATGTTTTTCTTAAAAAATGCATTTTCTTACATTTTCTTACATTTACGGGTTTAGTCGGGACTCCTGATGACGTTTTGAGACATCTCCTACAACTACAGCACCAGAATTGTGCTGCTGAAGCAAGTCTGTTTTTTGAATTTTTTTTTGTAAAAAAAAAGTTTTCCCAAAAAAAGCATTTTAAGCCATTTTTAGGTTTTGTAGGGATTCCTGATGACGTTTTGAGACATCTCCTACAACTACAGCACCAGAATTGTGCTGCTGAAGCAAGTCTGTTTTTTGAAATTTTTTTTGTAAAAAAAAAGTTTACCAAAAAAGCATTTTATGCCTTTTTTAGGTTTTGTAGGGACTCCTGATGACGTTTTGAGACATCTACTACAACTACAGCACCAGAATTGTACTGCTGAAGCAAGTCCGTTTTTTGGCATTTTTACGACAGGGTCCCCCCTTACGACATTTTAGCAAAAAATGTTTTTCTTAAAAAATGCATTTTCTTACATTTTCTTACATTTACGGGTTTAGTCGGGACTCCTGATGACGTTTTGAGACATCTCCTACAACTACAGCACCAGAATTGTGCTGCTGAAGAAAGTCCGTTTTTTGGAATTTTTTTTTGTAAAAAAAAAGTTTTCCCAAAAAAAGCATTTTATGCCATTTTTAGGTTTTGTAGGGACTCCTGATGACGTTTTGAGACATCTCCTACAACTACAGCACCAGAATTGTACTGCTGAAGCAAGTCAGTTTTTTGGCATTTTTACGACAGGGTCCCCCCTTACGACATTTTAGCAAAAAATGTTTTTCTTAAAAAATGCATTTTCTTACATTTTCTTACATTTACGGGTTTAGTCGGGACTCCTGATGACGTTTTGAGACATCTCCTACAACTACAGCACCAGAATTGTACTGCTGAAGCAAGTCCGTTTTTTGGCATTTTTACGACAGGGTCCCCCCTTACGACATTTTAGCAAAAAATGTTTTTCTTAAAAAATGCATTTTCTTACATTTTGTTACATTTACGGGTTTAGTCGGGACTCCTGATGACGTTTTGAGACATCTCCTACAACTACAGCACCAGAATTGTGCTGCTGAAGAAAGTCCGTTTTTTGGAATTTTTTTTTGTAAAAAAAAAGTTTTCCCAAAAAAAGCATTTTATGCCATTTTTAGGTTTTGTAGGGACTCCTGATGACGTTTTGAGACATCTCCTACAAATACAGCACCAGAATTGTGCTGCTGAAGCAAGTCAGTTTTTTGGAATTTTTACGACAGGGTCCCCCCTTACGACATTTTAGCAAAAAATGTTTTTCTTAAAAAATGCATTTTCTTACATTTTCTTACATTTACGGGTTTAGTCGGGACTCCTGATGACGTTTTGAGACATCTCCTACAACTACAGCACCAGAATTGTGCTGCTGAAGAAAGTCCGTTTTTTAGAAATTTTTTTTGTAAAAAAAAAGTTTTCCCAAAAAAAGCATTTTATGCCATTTTTAGGTTTTGTAGGGACTACTGATGACGTTTTGAGACATCTCCTACAAATACAGCACCAGAATTGTGCTGCTGAAGCAAGTCAGTTTTTTGGAATTTTTACGACAGGGTCCCCCCTTACGACATTTTAGCAAAAAATGTTTTTCTTAAAAAATGCATTTTCTTACATTTTCTTACATTTACGGGTTTAGTCGGGACTCCTGATGACGTTTTGAGACATCTCCTACAACTACAGCACCAGAATTGTGCTGCTGAAGCAAGTCTGTTTTTTGAATTTTTTTTTGTAAAAAAAAAGTTTTCCCAAAAAAAGCATTTTATGCCATTTTTAGGTTTTGTAGGGACTCCTGATGACGTTTTAAGACATCTCCTACAACTACAGCACCAGAATTGTGCTGCTGAAGCAAGTCAGTTTTTTGGAATTTTTACGACAGGGTCCCCCCTTACGACATTTTAGCAAAAAATGTTTTTCTTAAAAAATGCATTTTCTTACATTTTCTTACATTTACGGGTTTAGTCGGGACTCCTGATGACGTTTTGAGACATCTCCTACAACTACAGCACCAGAATTGTGCTGCTGAAGAAAGTCCGTTTTTTGGAATTTTTTTTTGTAAAAAAAAAGTTTTTCCAAAAAAAGCATTTTATGCCATTTTTAGGTTTTGTAGGGACTCCTGATGACGTTTTGAGACATCTCCTACAACTACAGCACCAGAATTGTACTGCTGAAGCAAGTCAGTTTTTTGGCATTTTTACGACAGGGTCCCCCCTTACGACATTTTAGCAAAAAATGTTTTTCGTAAAAAATGCATTTTCTTACATTTACGGGTTTAGTCGGGACTCCTGATGACGTTTTGAGACATCTCCTACAACTACAGCACCAGAATTGTGCTGCTGAAGCAAGTCTGTTTTTTGAATTTTTTTTTGTAAAAAAAAAGTTTTCCCAAAAAAAGCATTTTATGCCATTTTTAGGTTTTGTAGGGACTCCTGATGACGTTTTGAGACATCTCCTACAACTACAGCACCAGAATTGTACTGCTGAAGCAAATCAGTTTTTTGGCATTTTTACGACAGGGTCCCCCTTTACGACATTTTAGCAAAAAATGTTTTTCTTAAAAAATGCATTTTCTTACATTTTCTTACATTTACGGGTTTAGTCGGGACTCCTGATGACGTTTTGAGACATCTCCTACAACTACAGCACCAGAATTGTGCTGCTGAAACAAGACCGTTTTTTAAAATTTTTTTTGTAAATAAAAAGTTTTCCAAAAAAAAGCATTTCATGCCATTTTTAGGTTTTGTAGGGACTCCTGATGACGTTTTGAGACATCTCCTACAACTACAGCACCAGAATTGTGCTGCTGAAGCAAGTCCGTTTTTTGGAATTTTTACGACAGGGTCCCCCCTAACGACATTTTAGCAAAAAATGTTTTGCGTAAAAAATGCATTTTCTTACATTTTCTTACATTTACGGGTTTAGTCGGGACTCCTGATGACGTTTTGAGACATCTCCTGCAACTACAGCACCAGAATTGTGCTGCTGAAGCAAGTCCGTTTTTTTGAATTTTTACGACAGGGTCCCCCCTTACGACATTTTAGCAAAAAATGTTTTTCGTAAAATATGCATTTTTTTTTACATTTTCTTACATTTACGGGTTTAGTCGGGACTCCTGATGACGTTTTGAGACATCTCCTACAACTACAGCACCAGAATTGTGCTGCTGAAGCAAGTCCGTTTTTTGGAATTTTTACGACAGGGTCCCCCTTTACGACATTTTAGCAAAAAATGTTTTGCGTAAAAAATGCATTTTCTTACACTTTCTTACATTTACGAGTTTAGTCGGGACTCCTGATGACGTTTTGAGACATCTCCTACAACTACAGCACCAGAATTGTGCTGCTGAAGCAAGTCTGTTTTTTGAATTTTTTTTTGTGAAAAAAAGTTTTCCAAAAAAAAGCATTTCATGCCATTTTTAGGTTTTGTAGGGACTCCTGATGACGTTTTGAGACATCTCCTACAACTACAGCACCAGAATTGTGCTGCTGAAGCAAATCCGTTTTTTGGAATTTTTACGACAGGGTCCCCCCCTTACGACATTTTAGCAAAAAATGTTTTGCGTAAAAAATGCATTTTCTTACATTTTCTTACATTTACGGGTTTAGTCGGGACTCCTGATGACGTTTTGAGACATCTCCTACAACTACAGCACCAGAATTGTGCTGCTGAAGCAAGTCTGTTTTTTGAATTTTTTTTTGTGAAAAAAAGTTTTCCAAAAAAAAGCATTTCATGCCATTTTTAGGTTTTGTAGGGACTCCTGATGACGTTTTGAGACATCTCCTACAACTACAGCACCAGAATTGTGCTGCTGAAACAAGACCGTTTTTAAATTTTTTTTTTGTAAATAAAAAGTTTTCCAAAAAAAAGCATTTCATGCCATTTTTAGGTTTTGTAGGGACTCCTGATGACGTTTTGAGACATCTCCTACAACTACAGCACCAGAATTGTGCTGCTGAAGCAAGTCCGTTTTTTGGAATTTTTACGACAGGGTCCCCCCTTACGACATTTTAGCAAAAAATGTTTTGCGTAAAAAATGCATTTTCTTACATTTTCTTACATTTACGGGTTTAGTCGGGACTCCTGATGACGTTTTGAGACATCTCCTACATCTACAGCACCAGAATTGTGCTGCTGAAACAAGACCGTTTTTTAAATTTTTTTTTGTAAATAAAAAGTTTTCCCAAAAAAAGCATTTTATGCCATTTTTAGGTTTTGATGACGTTTTGAGACATCTCCTACAACTACAGCACCAGAATTGTGCTGCTGAAGCAAGTCCGTTTTTTGGAATTTTTACGACAGGGTCCCCCCTTACGACATTTTAGCAAAAAATGTTTTGCGTAAAAAATGCATTTTCTTACACTTTCTTACATTTACGGGTTTAGTCGGGACTCCTGATGACGTTTTGAGACATCTCCTACAACTACAGCACCAGAATTGTGCTGCTGAAGCAAGTCCGTTTTTTTGAATTTTTACGACAGGGTCCCCCCTTACGACATTTTAGCAAAAAATGTTTTTCGTAAAATATGCATTTCTTTACATTTTCTTACATTTACGGGTTTAGTCGGGACTCCTGATGACGTTTTGAGACATCTCCTACAACTACAGCACCAGAATTGTGCTGCTGAAACAAGACCGTTTTTTAAATTTTTTTTTGTAAATAAAAAGTTTTCCAAAAAAAAGCATTTCATGCCATTTTTAGGTTTTGTAGGGACTCCTGATGACGTTTTGAGACATCTCCTACAACTACAGCACCAGAATTGTGCTGCTGAAGCAAGTCAGTTTTTTGGAATTTTTACGACAGGGTCCCCCCTAACGACATTTTAGAAAAAAATGTTTTGCGTAAAAAATGCATTTTCTTACATTTTCTTACATTTACGGGTTTAGTCGGGACTCCTGATGACGTTTTGAGACATCTCCTACAACTACAGCACCAGAATTGTGCTGCTGAAGCAAGTCCGTTTTTTTGAATTTTTACGACAGGGTCCCCCCTTACGACATTTTAGCAAAAAATGTTTTTCGTAAAATATGCATTTTTTTTTACATTTTCTTACATTTACGGGTTTAGTCGGGACTCCTGATGACGTTTTGAGACATCTCCTACAACTACAGCACCAGAATTGTGCTGCTGAAGCAAGTCCGTTTTTTGGAATTTTTACGACAGGGTCCCCCCTTACGACATTTTAGCAAAAAATGTTTTGCGTAAAAAATGCATTTTCTTACACTTTCTTACATTTACGAGTTTAGTCGGGACTCCTGATGACGTTTTGAGACATCTCCTACAACTACAGCACCAGAATTGTGCTGCTGAAGCAAGTCTGTTTTTTGAATTTTTTTTTGTGAAAAAAAGTTTTCCAAAAAAAAGCATTTCATGCCATTTTTAGGTTTTGTAGGGACTCCTGATGACGTTTTGAGACATCTCCTACAACTACAGCACCAGAATTGTGCTGCTGAAGCAAATCCGTTTTTTGGAATTTTTACGACAGGGTCCCCCCCTTACGACATTTTAGCAAAAAATGTTTTGCGTAAAAAATGCATTTTCTTACATTTTCTTACATTTACGGGTTTAGTCGGGACTCCTGATGACGTTTTGAGACATCTCCTACATCTACAGCACCAGAATTGTGCTGCTGAAACAAGACCGTTTTTTAAATTTTTTTTTGTAAATAAAAAGTTTTCCCAAAAAAAGCATTTTATGCCATTTTTAGGTTTTGATGACGTTTTGAGACATCTCCTACAACTACAGCACCAGAATTGTGCTGCTGAAGCAAATCCGTTTTTTGGAATTTTTACGACAGGGTCCCCCCCTTACGACATTTTAGCAAAAAATGTTTTGCGTAAAAAATGCATTTTCTTACATTTTCTTACATTTACGGGTTTAGTCGGGACTCCTGATGACGTTTTGAGACATCTCCTACAACTACAGCACCAGAATTGTGCTGCTGAAGCAAGTCCGTTTTTTGGAATTTTTACGACAGGGTCCCCCCTTACGACATTTTAGCAAAAAATGTTTTTCGTAAAATATGCATTTTTTTACATTTTCTTACATTTACGGGTTTAGTCGGGACTCCTGATGACGTTTTGAGACATCTCCTACAACTACAGCACCAGAATTGTGCTGCTGAAGCAAGTCTGTTTTTTGAAATTTTTTTTGTGAAAAAAAGTTTTCCAAAAAAAAGCATTTCATGCCATTTTTAGGTTTTGTAGGGACTCCTGATGACGTTTTGAGACATCTCCTACAACTACAGCACCAGAATTGTGCTGCTGAAGCAAGTCCGTTTTTTGGAATTTTTACGACAGGGTCCCCCCCCTTACGACATTTTAGCAAAAAATGTTTTTCGTAAAATATGCATTTTTTTACATTTTCTTACATTTACGGGTTTAGTCGGGACTCCTGATGACGTTTTGAGACATCTCCTACAACTACAGCACCAGAATTGTGCTGCTGAAGCAAGTCTGTTTTTTGAATTTTTTTTTGTGAAAAAAAGTTTTCCAAAAAAAAGCATTTCATGCCATTTTTAGGTTTTGTAGGGACTCCTGATGACGTTTTGAGACATCTCCTACAACTACAGCACCAGAATTGTGCTGCTGAAGCAAGTCCGTTTTTTGGAATTTTTACGACAGGGTCCCCCCTTACGACATTTTAGCAAAAAATGTTTTTCGTAAAATATGCATTTTTTTACATTTTCTTACATTTACGGGTTTAGTCGGGATTCCTGATGACGTTTTGAGACATCTCCTACAACTACAGCACCAGAATTGTGCTGCTGAAACAAGACCGTTTTTTAAATTTTTTTTGTAAATAAAAAGTTTTCCAAAAAAAAGCATTTCATGCCATTTTTAGGTTTTGTAGGGACTCCTGATGACGTTTTGAGACATCTCCTACAACTACAGCACCAGAATTGTGCTGCTGAAGCAAGTCCGTTTTTTGGAATTTTTACGACAGGGTCCCCCCTTACGACATTTTAGCAAAAAATGTTTTTCGTAAAATATGCATTTTTTTTTACATTTTCTTACATTTACGGGTTTAGTCGGGACTCCTGATGACGTTTTGAGACATCTCCTACAACTACAGCACCAGAATTGTGCTGCTGAAGCAAGTCCGTTTTTTGGAATTTTTACGACAGGGTCCCCCTTTACGACATTTTAGCAAAAAATGTTTTGCGTAAAAAATGCATTTTCTTACACTTTCTTACATTTACGAGTTTAGTCGGGACTCCTGATGACGTTTTGAGACATCTCCTACAACTACAGCACCAGAATTGTGCTGCTGAAGCAAGTCTGTTTTTTGAATTTTTTTTGGGGAAAAAAAGTTTTCCAAAAAAAAGCATTTCATGCCATTTTTAGGTTTTGTAGGGACTCCTGATGACGTTTTGAGACATCTCCTACAACTACAGCACCAGAATTGTGCTGCTGAAGCAAATCCGTTTTTTGGAATTTTTACGACAGGGTCCCCCCCTTACGACATTTTAGCAAAAAATGTTTTGCGTAAAAAATGCATTTTCTTACATTTTCTTACATTTACGGGTTTAGTCGGGACTCCTGATGACGTTTTGAGACATCTCCTACAACTACAGCACCAGAATTGTGCTGCTGAAGCAAGTCTGTTTTTTGAATTTTTTTTTGTGAAAAAAAGTTTTCCAAAAAAAAGCATTTCATGCCATTTTTAGGTTTTGTAGGGACTCCTGATGACGTTTTGAGACATCTCCTACAACTACAGCACCAGAATTGTGCTGCTGAAACAAGACCGTTTTTAAATTTTTTTTTTGTAAATAAAAAGTTTTCCAAAAAAAAGCATTTCATGCCATTTTTAGGTTTTGTAGGGACTCCTGATGACGTTTTGAGACATCTCCTACAACTACAGCACCAGAATTGTGCTGCTGAAGCAAGTCCGTTTTTTGGAATTTTTACGACAGGGTCCCCCCTTACGACATTTTAGCAAAAAATGTTTTGCGTAAAAAATGCATTTTCTTACATTTTCTTACATTTACGGGTTTAGTCGGGACTCCTGATGACGTTTTGAGACATCTCCTACATCTACAGCACCAGAATTGTGCTGCTGAAACAAGACCGTTTTTTAAATTTTTTTTTGTAAATAAAAAGTTTTCCCAAAAAAAGCATTTTATGCCATTTTTAGGTTTTGATGACGTTTTGAGACATCTCCTACAACTACAGCACCAGAATTGTGCTGCTGAAGCAAGTCCGTTTTTTGGAATTTTTACGACAGGGTCCCCCCTTACGACATTTTAGCAAAAAATGTTTTGCGTAAAAAATGCATTTTCTTACACTTTCTTACATTTACGGGTTTAGTCGGGACTCCTGATGACGTTTTGAGACATCTCCTACAACTACAGCACCAGAATTGTGCTGCTGAAGCAAGTCCGTTTTTTTGAATTTTTACGACAGGGTCCCCCCTTACGACATTTTAGCAAAAAATGTTTTTCGTAAAATATGCATTTCTTTACATTTTCTTACATTTACGGGTTTAGTCGGGACTCCTGATGACGTTTTGAGACATCTCCTACAACTACAGCACCAGAATTGTGCTGCTGAAACAAGACCGTTTTTTAAATTTTTTTTTGTAAATAAAAAGTTTTCCAAAAAAAAGCATTTCATGCCATTTTTAGGTTTTGTAGGGACTCCTGATGACGTTTTGAGACATCTCCTACAACTACAGCACCAGAATTGTGCTGCTGAAGCAAGTCAGTTTTTTGGAATTTTTACGACAGGGTCCCCCCTAACGACATTTTAGAAAAAAATGTTTTGCGTAAAAAATGCATTTTCTTACATTTTCTTACATTTACGGGTTTAGTCGGGACTCCTGATGACGTTTTGAGACATCTCCTACAACTACAGCACCAGAATTGTGCTGCTGAAGCAAGTCCGTTTTTTTGAATTTTTACGACAGGGTCCCCCCTTACGACATTTTAGCAAAAAATGTTTTTCGTAAAATATGCATTTTTTTTTACATTTTCTTACATTTACGGGTTTAGTCGGGACTCCTGATGACGTTTTGAGACATCTCCTACAACTACAGCACCAGAATTGTGCTGCTGAAGCAAGTCCGTTTTTTGGAATTTTTACGACAGGGTCCCCCCTTACGACATTTTAGCAAAAAATGTTTTGCGTAAAAAATGCATTTTCTTACACTTTCTTACATTTACGAGTTTAGTCGGGACTCCTGATGACGTTTTGAGACATCTCCTACAACTACAGCACCAGAATTGTGCTGCTGAAGCAAGTCTGTTTTTTGAATTTTTTTTTGTGAAAAAAAGTTTTCCAAAAAAAAGCATTTCATGCCATTTTTAGGTTTTGTAGGGACTCCTGATGACGTTTTGAGACATCTCCTACAACTACAGCACCAGAATTGTGCTGCTGAAGCAAATCCGTTTTTTGGAATTTTTACGACAGGGTCCCCCCCTTACGACATTTTAGCAAAAAATGTTTTGCGTAAAAAATGCATTTTCTTACATTTTCTTACATTTACGGGTTTAGTCGGGACTCCTGATGACGTTTTGAGACATCTCCTACATCTACAGCACCAGAATTGTGCTGCTGAAACAAGACCGTTTTTTAAATTTTTTTTTGTAAATAAAAAGTTTTCCCAAAAAAAGCATTTTATGCCATTTTTAGGTTTTGATGACGTTTTGAGACATCTCCTACAACTACAGCACCAGAATTGTGCTGCTGAAGCAAATCCGTTTTTTGGAATTTTTACGACAGGGTCCCCCCCTTACGACATTTTAGCAAAAAATGTTTTGCGTAAAAAATGCATTTTCTTACATTTTCTTACATTTACGGGTTTAGTCGGGACTCCTGATGACGTTTTGAGACATCTCCTACAACTACAGCACCAGAATTGTGCTGCTGAAGCAAGTCCGTTTTTTGGAATTTTTACGACAGGGTCCCCCCTTACGACATTTTAGCAAAAAATGTTTTTCGTAAAATATGCATTTTTTTACATTTTCTTACATTTACGGGTTTAGTCGGGACTCCTGATGACGTTTTGAGACATCTCCTACAACTACAGCACCAGAATTGTGCTGCTGAAGCAAGTCTGTTTTTTGAAATTTTTTTTGTGAAAAAAAGTTTTCCAAAAAAAAGCATTTCATGCCATTTTTAGGTTTTGTAGGGACTCCTGATGACGTTTTGAGACATCTCCTACAACTACAGCACCAGAATTGTGCTGCTGAAGCAAGTCCGTTTTTTGGAATTTTTACGACAGGGTCCCCCCCCTTACGACATTTTAGCAAAAAATGTTTTTCGTAAAATATGCATTTTTTTACATTTTCTTACATTTACGGGTTTAGTCGGGACTCCTGATGACGTTTTGAGACATCTCCTACAACTACAGCACCAGAATTGTGCTGCTGAAGCAAGTCTGTTTTTTGAATTTTTTTTTGTGAAAAAAAGTTTTCCAAAAAAAAGCATTTCATGCCATTTTTAGGTTTTGTAGGGACTCCTGATGACGTTTTGAGACATCTCCTACAACTACAGCACCAGAATTGTGCTGCTGAAGCAAGTCCGTTTTTTGGAATTTTTACGACAGGGTCCCCCCTTACGACATTTTAGCAAAAAATGTTTTTCGTAAAATATGCATTTTTTTACATTTTCTTACATTTACGGGTTTAGTCGGGATTCCTGATGACGTTTTGAGACATCTCCTACAACTACAGCACCAGAATTGTGCTGCTGAAACAAGACCGTTTTTTAAATTTTTTTTGTAAATAAAAAGTTTTCCAAAAAAAAGCATTTCATGCCATTTTTAGGTTTTGTGGGGACTCCTGATGACGTTTTGAGACATCTCCTACAACTACAGCACCAGAATTGTGCTGCTGAAGCAAGTCCGTTTTTTGGAATTTTTACGACAGGGTCCCCCCTTACGACATTTTAGCAAAAAATGTTTTGCGTAAAAAATGCATTTTCTTACACTTTCTTACATTTACGGGTTTAGTCGGGACTCCTGATGACGTTTTGAGACATCTCCTACAACTACAGCACCAGAATTGTGCTGCTGAAGCAAGTCTGTTTTTTGAATTTTTTTTTGTGAAAAAAAGTTTTCCAAAAAAAAGCATTTCATGCCATTTTTAGGTTTTGTAGGGACTCCTGATGACGTTTTGAGACATCTCCTACAACTACAGCACCAGAATTGTGCTGCTGAAGCAAGTCCGTTTTTTGGAATTTTTACGACAGGGTCCCCCCTTACGACATTTTAGCAAAACATGTTTTTCGTAAAATATGCATTTTTTTTTACATTTTCTTACATTTACGGGTTTAGTCGGGACTCCTGATGACGTTTTGAGACATCTCCTACAACTACAGCACCAGAATTGTGCTGCTGAAGCAAGTCTGTTTTTTGAATTTTTTTTTGTGAAAAAAAGTTTTCCAAAAAAAAGCATTTCATGCCATTTTTAGGTTTTGTAGGGACTCCTGATGACGTTTTGAGACATCTCCTACAACTACAGCACCAGAATTGTGCTGCTGAAGCAAGTCCGTTTTTTTGAATTTTTACGACAGGGTCCCCCCTTACGACATTTTAGCAAAAAATGTTTTTCGTAAAATATGCATTTTTTTTACATTTTCTTACATTTACGGGTTTAGTCGGGACTCCTGATGACGTTTTGAGACATCTCCTACAACTACAGCACCAGAATTGTGCTGCTGAAGCAAGTCCGTTTTTTGGAATTTTTACGACAGGGTCCCCCCTTACGACATTTTAGCAAAAAATGTTTTGTGTAAAAAATGCATTTTCTTACATTTTCTTACATTTACGGGTTTAGTCGGGACTCCTGATGACGTTTTGAGACATCTCCTACAACTACAGCACCAGAATTGTGCTGCTGAAGCAAGTCCGTTTTTTGGAATTTTTACGACAGGGTCCCCCCTTACGACATTTTAGCAAAAAATGTTTTGCGTAAAAAATGCATTTTCTTACACTTTCTTACATTTACGGGTTTAGTCGGGACTCCTGATGACGTTTTGAGACATCTCCTACAACTACAGCACCAGAATTGTGCTGCTGAAGCAAGTCCGTTTTTTGGAATTTTTACGACAGGGTCCCCCCTTACGACATTTTAGCAAAAAATGTTTTGCGTAAAAAATGCATTTTCTTACACTTTCTTACATTTACGGGTTTAGTCGGGACTCCTGATGACGTTTTGAGACATCTCCTACAACTACAGCACCAGAATTGTGCTGCTGAAACAAGACCTTTTTTTAAATTTTTTTTTGTAAATAAAAAGTTTTCCAAAAAAAAGCATTTCATGCCATTTTTAGGTTTTGTAGGGACTCCTGATGACGTTTTGAGACATCTCCTACAACTACAGCACCAGAATTGTGCTGCTGAAGCAAGTCCGTTTTTTGGAATTTTTACGACAGGGTCCCCCCTTACGACATTTTAGCAAAAAATGTTTTGCGTAAAAAGTGCATTTTCTTACATTTACGGGTTTAGTCGGGACTCCTGATGACGTTTTGAGACATCTCCTACAACTACAGCACCAGAATTGTGCTGCTGAAGCAAGTCCGTTTTTTGGAATTTTTACGACAGGGTCCCCCCTTACGACATTTTAGCAAAAAATGTTTTGCGTAAAAAATGCATTTTCTTACACTTTCTTACATTTACGGGTTTAGTCGGGACTCCTGATGACGTTTTGTGACATCTCCTACAACTACAGCACCAGAATTGTGCTGCTGAAACAAGACCGTTTTTTAAATTTTTTTTTGTAAATAAGAAGTTTTCCCAAAAAAAGCATTTTATGCCATTTTTAGGTTTTGTCGGGACTCCTGATGACGTTTTGAGACATCTCCTACAACTACAGCACCAGAATTGTGCTGCTGAAGCAAGTCCGTTTTTTGGAATTTTTACGACAGGGTCCCCCCTTACGACATTTTAGCAAAAAATGTTTTGCGTAAAAAATGCATTTTCTTACACTTTCTTACATTTACGGGTTTAGTCGGGACTCCTGATGACGTTTTGAGACATCTCCTACAACTACAGCACCAGAATTGTGCTGCTGAAGCAAGTCTGTTTTTTGAATTTTTTTTTGTGAAAAAAAGTTTTCCAAAAAAAAGCATTTCATGCCATTTTTAGGTTTTGTAGGGACTCCTGATGACGTTTTGAGACATCTCCTACAACTACAGCACCAGAATTGTGCTGCTGAAGCAACTCCGTTTTTTGGAATTTTTACGACAGGGTCCCCCCTTACGACATTTTAGCAAAAAATGTTTTTCGTGAAATATGCATTTTTTTTACATTTTCTTACATTTACGGGTTTAGTCGGGACTCCTGATGACGTTTTGAGACATCTCCTACAACTACAGCACCAGAATTGTGCTGCTGAAACAAGACCGTTTTTAAAAAAATTTTTTGTAAATAAAAAGTTTTCCAAAAAAAAGCATTTCATGCCATTTTTAGGTTTTGTAGGGACTCCTGATGACGTTTTGAGACATCTCCTACAACTACAGCAACAGAATTGTGCTGCTGAAGCAAGTCCGTTTTTTGGAATTTTTACGACAGGGTCCCCCCTTACGACATTTTAGCAAAAAATGTTTTGCGTAAAAAATGCATTTTCTTACATTTACGGGTTTAGTCGGGACTCCTGATGACGTTTTGAGACATCTCCTACAACTACAGCACCAGAATTGTGCTGCTGAAACAAGACCGTTTTTAAAAAATTTTTTTGTAAATAAAAAGTTTTCCCAAAAAAAGCATTTTATGCCATTTTTAGGTTTTGATGACATTTTGAGACATCTCCTACAACTACAGCACCAGAATTGTGCTGCTGAAGCAAGTCCGTTTTTTGGAATTTTTACGACAGGGTCCCCCCTTACGACATTTTAGCAAAAAATGTTTTTCGTAAAATATGCATTTTTTTTTACATTTTCTTACATTTACGGGTTTAGTCGGGACTCCTGATGACGTTTTGAGACATCTCCTACAACTACAGCACCAGAATTGTGCTGCTGAAGCAAGTCTGTTTTTTGAATTTTTTTTTGTGAAAAAAAGTTTTCCAAAAAAAAGCATTTCATGCCATTTTTAGGTTTTGTAGGGACTCCTGATGACGTTTTGAGACATCTCCTACAACTACAGCACCAGAATTGTGCTGCTGAAGCAAGTCCGTTTTTTGGAATTTTTACGACAGGGTCCCCCCTTACGACATTTTAGCAAAACATGTTTTTCGTAAAATATGCATTTTTTTTTACATTTTCTTACATTTACGGGTTTAGTCGGGACTCCTGATGACGTTTTGAGACATCTCCTACAACTACAGCACCAGAATTGTGCTGCTGAAGCAAGTCTGTTTTTTGAATTTTTTTTTGTGAAAAAAAGTTTTCCAAAAAAAAGCATTTCATGCCATTTTTAGGTTTTGTAGGGACTCCTGATGACGTTTTGAGACATCTCCTACAACTACAGCACCAGAATTGTGCTGCTGAAGCAAGTCCGTTTTTTTGAATTTTTACGACAGGGTCCCCCCTTACGACATTTTAGCAAAAAATGTTTTGTGTAAAAAATGCATTTTCTTACATTTTCTTACATTTACGGGTTTAGTCGGGACTCCTGATGACGTTTTGAGACATCTCCTACAACTACAGCACCAGAATTGTGCTGCTGAAGCAAGTCCGTTTTTTGGAATTTTTACGACAGGGTCCCCCCTTACGACATTTTAGCAAAAAATGTTTTGTGTAAAAAATGCATTTTCTTACATTTTCTTACATTTACGGGTTTAGTCGGGACTCCTGATGACGTTTTGAGACATCTCCTACAACTACAGCACCAGAATTGTGCTGCTGAAGCAAGTCCGTTTTTTGGAATTTTTACGACAGGGTCCCCCCTTACGACATTTTAGCAAAAAATGTTTTGCGTAAAAAATGCATTTTCTTACACTTTCTTACATTTACGGGTTTAGTCGGGACTCCTGATGACGTTTTGAGACATCTCCTACAACTACAGCACCAGAATTGTGCTGCTGAAGCAAGTCCGTTTTTTGGAATTTTTACGACAGGGTCCCCCCTTACGACATTTTAGCAAAAAATGTTTTGCGTAAAAAATGCATTTTCTTACACTTTCTTACATTTACGGGTTTAGTCGGGACTCCTGATGACGTTTTGAGACATCTCCTACAACTACAGCACCAGAATTGTGCTGCTGAAACAAGACCTTTTTTTAAATTTTTTTTTGTAAATAAAAAGTTTTCCAAAAAAAAGCATTTCATGCCATTTTTAGGTTTTGTAGGGACTCCTGATGACGTTTTGAGACATCTCCTACAACTACAGCACCAGAATTGTGCTGCTGAAGCAAGTCCGTTTTTTGGAATTTTTACGACAGGGTCCCCCCTTACGACATTTTAGCAAAAAATGTTTTGCGTAAAAAGTGCATTTTCTTACATTTTCTTACATTTACGGGTTTAGTCGGGACTCCTGATGACGTTTTGAGACATCTCCTACAACTACAGCACCAGAATTGTGCTGCTGAAGCAAGTCCGTTTTTTGGAATTTTTACGACAGGGTCCCCCCTTACGACATTTTAGCAAAAAATGTTTTGCGTAAAAAATGCATTTTCTTACACTTTCTTACATTTACGGGTTTAGTCGGGACTCCTGATGACGTTTTGTGACATCTCCTACAACTACAGCACCAGAATTGTGCTGCTGAAACAAGACCGTTTTTTAAATTTTTTTTTGTAAATAAGAAGTTTTCCCAAAAAAAGCATTTTATGCCATTTTTAGGTTTTGTCGGGACTCCTGATGACGTTTTGAGACATCTCCTACAACTACAGCACCAGAATTGTGCTGCTGAAGCAAGTCCGTTTTTTGGAATTTTTACGACAGGGTCCCCCCTTACGACATTTTAGCAAAAAATGTTTTGCGTAAAAAATGCATTTTCTTACACTTTCTTACATTTACGGGTTTAGTCGGGACTCCTGATGACGTTTTGAGACATCTCCTACAACTACAGCACCAGAATTGTGCTGCTGAAGCAAGTCTGTTTTTTGAATTTTTTTTTGTGAAAAAAAGTTTTCCAAAAAAAAGCATTTCATGCCATTTTTAGGTTTTGTAGGGACTCCTGATGACGTTTTGAGACATCTCCTACAACTACAGCACCAGAATTGTGCTGCTGAAGCAACTCCGTTTTTTGGAATTTTTACGACAGGGTCCCCCCTTACGACATTTTAGCAAAAAATGTTTTTCGTGAAATATGCATTTTTTTTACATTTTCTTACATTTACGGGTTTAGTCGGGACTCCTGATGACGTTTTGAGACATCTCCTACAACTACAGCACCAGAATTGTGCTGCTGAAACAAGACCGTTTTTAAAAAATTTTTTTGTAAATAAAAAGTTTTCCAAAAAAAAGCATTTCATGCCATTTTTAGGTTTTGTAGGGACTCCTGATGACGTTTTGAGACATCTCCTACAACTACAGCACCAGAATTGTGCTGCTGAAGCAAGTCCGTTTTTTGGAATTTTTACGACAGGGTCCCCCCTTACGACATTTTAGCAAAAAATGTTTTGCGTAAAAAATGCATTTTCTTACATTTACGGGTTTAGTCGGGACTCCTGATGACGTTTTGAGACATCTCCTACAACTACAGCACCAGAATTGTGCTGCTGAAACAAGACCGTTTTTAAAAAAAATTTTTGTAAATAAAAAGTTTTCCCAAAAAAAGCATTTTATGCCATTTTTAGGTTTTGATGACGTTTTGAGACATCTCCTACAACTACAGCACCAGAATTGTGCTGCTGAAGCAAGTCCGTTTTTTGGAATTTTTACGACAGGGTCCCCCCTTACGACATTTTAGCAAAAAATGTTTTTCGTAAAATATGCATTTTTTTTTACATTTTCTTACATTTACGGGTTTAGTCGGGACTCCTGATGACGTTTTGAGACATCTCCTACAACTACAGCACCAGAATTGTGCTGCTGAAGCAAGTCCGTTTTTTGGAATTTTTACGACAAGGTCCCCCCTTACGACATTTTAGCAAAAAATGTTTTCCGTAAAAAATGCATTTTCTTACATTTTCTTACATTTACGGGTTTAGTCGGGACTCCTGATGACGTTTTGAGACATCTCCTACAACTACAGCACCAGAATTGTGCTGCTGAAGCAAGTCCGTTTTTTTGAATTTTTACGACAGGGTCCCCCCTTACGACATTTTAGCAAAAAATGTTTTTCGTAAAATATGCATTTTTTTTACATTTTCTTACATTTACGGGTTTAGTCGGGACTCCTGATGACGTTTTGAGACATCTCCTACAACTACAGCACCAGAATTGTGCTGCTGAAGCAAGTCCGTTTTTTGGAATTTTTACGACAGGGTCCCCCCTTACGACATTTTAGCAAAAAATGTTTTGCGTAAAAAATGCATTTTCTTACACTTTCTTACATTTACGGGTTTAGTCGGGACTCCTGATGACGTTTTGAGACATCTCCTACAACTACAGCACCAGAATTGTGCTGCTGAAACAAGACCGTTTTTTAAATTTTTTTTTGTAAATAAAAAGTTTTCCAAAAAAAAGCATTTCATGCCATTTTTAGGTTTTGTAGGGACTCCTGATGACGTTTTGAGACATCTCCGACAACTACAGCACCAGAATTGTGCTGCTGAAGCAAGTCTGTTTTTTGAATTTTTTTTTGTGAAAAAAAGTTTTCCAAAAAAAAGCATTTCATGCCATTTTTAGGTTTTGTAGGGACTCCTGATGACGTTTTGAGACATCTCCTACAACTACAGCACCAGAATTGTGCTGCTGAAGCAAGTCTGTTTTTTGAATTTTTTTTTGTGAAAAAAAGTTTTCCAAAAAAAAGCATTTCATGCCATTTTTAGGTTTTGTAGGGACTCCTGATGACGTTTTGAGACATCTCCTACAACTACAGCACCAGAATTGTGCTGCTGAAGCAAGTCTGTTTTTTGAATTTTTTTTGGTGAAAAAAAGTTTTCCAAAAAAAAGCATTTCATGCCATTTTTAGGTTTTGTAGGGACTCCTGATGACGTTTTGAGACATCTCCTACAACTACAGCACCAGAATTGTGCTGCTGAAGCAAGTCCGTTTTTTGGAATTTTTACGACAGGGTCCCCCCTTACGACATTTTAGCAAAAAATGTTTTGCATAAAAAATGCATTTTCTTACACTTTCTTACATTTACGGGTTTAGTCGGGACTCCTGATGACGTTTTGAGACATCTCCTACAACTACAGCACCAGAATTGTGCTGCTGAAGCAAGTCCGTTTTTTGGAATTTTTACGACAGGGTCCCCCCTTACGACATTTTAGCAAAAAATGTTTTTCGTAAAATATACTTTTTTTTTTACATTTTCTTACATTTACGGGTTTAGTCGGGACTCCTGATGACGTTTTGAGACATCTCCTACAACTACAGCACCAGAATTGTGCTGCTGAAGCAAGTCTGTTTTTTGAATTTTTTTTTGTGAAAAAAAGTTTTCCAAAAAAAAGCATTTCATGCCATTTTTAGGTTTTGTAGGGACTCCTGATGACGTTTTGAGACATCTCCTACAACTACAGCACCAGAATTGTGCTGCTGAAGCAAGTCCGTTTTTTGGAATTTTTACGACAGGGTCCCTTACGACATTTTAGCAAAAAATGTTTTTCGTAAAATATGCATTTTTTTACATTTTCTTACATTTACGGGTTTAGTCGGGACTCCTGATGACGTTTTGAGACATCTCCTACAACTAATGCACCAGAATTGTGCTGCTGAAACAAGACCGTTTTTAAAAATTTTTTTTGTAAATAAAAAGTTTTCCCAAAAAAAGCATTTTATGCCATTTTTAGGTTTTGTCGGGACTCCTGATGACGTTTTGAGACATCTCCTACAACTACAGCACCAGAATTGTGCTGCTGAAGCAAGTCCGTTTTTTGGAATTTTTACGACATTTTAGCAAAAAATGTTTTTCGTAAAATATGCATTTTTTTTACATTTTCTTACATTTACGAGTTTAGTCGGGACTCCTGATGACGTTTTGAGACATCTCCTACAACTACAGCACCAGAATTGTGCTGCTGAAGCAAGTCTGTTTTTTGAATTTTTTTTTGTGAAAAAAAGTTTTCCAAAAAAAAGCATTTCATGCCATTTTTAGGTTTTGTAGGGACTCCTGATGACGTTTTGAGACATCTCCTACAACTACAGCACCAGAATTGTGCTGCTGAAGCAAGTCCGTTTTTTGGAATTTTTACGACAGGGTCCCCCCTTACGACATTTTAGCAAAAAATGTTTTTTGTAAAATATGCATTTTTTTTACATTTTCTTATATTTACGGGTTTAGTCGGGACTCCTGATGACGTTTTGAGACATCTCCTACAACTACAGCACCAGAATTGTGCTGCTGAAGCAAGTCCGTTTTTTGGAATTTTTACGACAGGGTCCCCCCTTACGACATTTTAGCAAAAAATGTTTTTCGTAAAATATGCATTTTTTTTACATTTTCTTACATTTACGGGTTTAGTCGGGACTCCTGATGACGTTTTGAGACATCTCCTACAACTACAGCACCAGAATTGTGCTGCTGAAGCAAGTCCGTTTTTTGGAATTTTTACGACAGGGTCCCCCCTTACGACATTTTAGCAAAAAATGTTTTCCGTAAAAAATGCATTTTCTTACATTTTCTTACATTTACGGGTGTAGTCGGGACTCCTGATGACGTTTTGAGACATCTCCTACAACTACAGCACCAGAATTGTGCTGCTGAAGCAAGTCCGTTTTTTGGAATTTTTACGACAGGGTCCCCCCTTCAACATTTTAGCAAAAAATGTTTTGCGTAAAAAATGCATTTTCTTACACTTTCTTACATTTACGGGTTTAGTCGGGACTCCTGATGACGTTTTGAGACATCTCCTACAACTACAGCACCAGAATTGTGCTGCTGAAACAAGACCGTTTTTTAAATTTTTTTTTGTAAATAAAAAGTTTTCCAAAAAAAAGCATTTCATGCCATTTTTAGGTTTTGTAGGGACTCCTGATGACGTTTTGAGACATCTCCTACAACTACAGCACCAGAATTGTGCTGCTGAAGCAAGTCCGTTTTTTGGAATTTTTACGACAGGGTCCCCCCTTACGACATTTTAGCAAAAAATGTTTTGCGTAAAAAGTGCATTTTCTTACATTTTCTTACATTTACGGGTTTAGTCGGGACTCCTGATGACGTTTTGAGACATCTCCTACAACTACAGCACCAGAATTGTGCTGCTGAAGCAAGTCCGTTTTTTGGAATTTTTACGACAGGGTCCCCCCTTACGACATTTTAGCAAAAAATGTTTTGCGTAAAAAATGCATTTTCTTACACTTTCTTACATTTACGGGTTTAGTCGGGACTCCTGATGACGTTTTGTGACATCTCCTACAACTACAGCACCAGAATTGTGCTGCTGAAACAAGACCGTTTTTTTAATTTTTTTTTGTAAATAAGAAGTTTTCCCAAAAAAAGCATTTTATGCCATTTTTAGGTTTTGTCGGGACTCCTGATGACGTTTTGAGACATCTCCTACAACTACAGCACCAGAATTGTGCTGCTGAAGCAAGTCCGTTTTTTGGAATTTTTACGACAGGGTCCCCCCTTACGACATTTTAGCAAAAAATGTTTTGCGTAAAAAATGCATTTTCTTACACTTTCTTACATTTACGGGTTTAGTCGGGACTCCTGATGACGTTTTGAGACATCTCCTACAACTACAGCACCAGAATTGTGCTGCTGAAGCAAGTCTGTTTTTTGAATTTTTTTTTGTGAAAAAAAGTTTTCCAAAAAAAAGCATTTCATGCCATTTTTAGGTTTTGTAGGGACTCCTGATGACGTTTTGAGACATCTCCTACAACTACAGCACCAGAATTGTGCTGCTGAAGCAAGTCCGTTTTTTGGAATTTTTACGACAGGGTCCCCCCTTACGACATTTTAGCAAAAAATGTTTTTCGTGAAATATGCATTTTTTTTACATTTTCTTACATTTACGGGTTTAGTCGGGACTCCTGATGACGTTTTGAGACATCTCCTACAACTACAGCACCAGAATTGTGCTGCTGAAGCAAGTCTGTTTTTTGAATTTTTTTTTGTGAAAAAAAGTTTTCCAAAAAAAAGCATTTCATGCCATTTTTAGGTTTTGTAGGGACTCCTGATGACGTTTTGAGACATCTCCTACAACTACAGCACCAGAATTGTGCTGCTGAAGCAAGTCCGTTTTTTGGAATTTTTACGACAGGGTCCCCCCTTACGACATTTTAGCAAAAAATGTTTTGCGTAAAAAATGCATTTTCTTACATTTACGGGTTTAGTCGGGACTCCTGATGACGTTTTGAGACATCTCCTACAACTACAGCACCAGAATTGTGCTGCTGAAACAAGACCGTTTTTAAAAAATTTTTTTGTAAATAAAAAGTTTTCCCAAAAAAAGCATTTTATGCCATTTTTAGGTTTTGATGACGTTTTGAGACATCTCCTACAACTACAGCACCAGAATTGTGCTGCTGAAGCAAGTCCGTTTTTTGGAATTTTTACGACAGGGTCCCCCCTTACGACATTTTAGCAAAAAATGTTTTTCGTAAAATATGCATTTTTTTTACATTTTCTTACATTTACGGGTTTAGTCGGGACTCCTGATGACGTTTTGAGACATCTCCTACAACTACAGCACCAGAATTGTGCTGCTGAAGCAAGTCCGTTTTTTGGAATTTTTACGACAAGGTCCCCCCTTACGACATTTTAGCAAAAAATGTTTTCCGTAAAAAATGCATTTTCTTACATTTTCTTACATTTACGGGTTTAGTCGGGACTCCTGATGACGTTTTGAGACATCTCCTACAACTACAGCACCAGAATTGTGCTGCTGAAGCAAGTCCGTTTTTTTGAATTTTTACGACAGGGTCCCCCCTTACGACATTTTAGCAAAAAATGTTTTTCGTAAAATATGCATTTTTTTACATTTTCTTACATTTACGGGTTTAGTCGGGACCCCTGATGACGTTTTGAGACATCTCCTACAACTACAGCACCAGAATTGTGCTGCTGAAGCAAGTCCGTTTTTTGGAATTTTTACGACAGGGTCCCCCCTTACGACATTTTAGCAAAAAATGTTTTGCGTAAAAAATGCATTTTCTTACACTTTCTTACATTTACGGGTTTAGTCGGGACTCCTGATGACGTTTTGAGACATCTCCTACAACTACAGCACCAGAATTGTGCTGCTGAAACAAGACCGTTTTTTAAATTTTTTTTTGTAAATAAAAAGTTTTCCAAAAAAAAGCATTTCATGCCATTTTTAGGTTTTGTAGGGACTCCTGATGACGTTTTGAGACATCTCCGACAACTACAGCACCAGAATTGTGCTGCTGAAGCAAGTCTGTTTTTTGAATTTTTTTTTGTGAAAAAAAGTTTTCCAAAAAAAAGCATTTCATGCCATTTTTAGGTTTTGTAGGGACTCCTGATGACGTTTTGAGACATCTCCTACAACTACAGCACCAGAATTGTGCTGCTGAAGCAAGTCTGTTTTTTGAATTTTTTTTTGTGAAAAAAAGTTTTCCAAAAAAAAGCATTTCATGCCATTTTTAGGTTTTGTAGGGACTCCTGATGACGTTTTGAGACATCTCCTACAACTACAGCACCAGAATTGTGCTGCTGAAGCAAGTCCGTTTTTTGGAATTTTTACGACAGGGTCCCCCCTTACGACATTTTAGCAAAAAATGTTTTGCATAAAAAATGCATTTTCTTACACTTTCTTACATTTACGGGTTTAGTCGGGACTCCTGATGACGTTTTGAGACATCTCCTACAACTACAGCACCAGAATTGTGCTGCTGAAGCAAGTCCGTTTTTTGGAATTTTTACGACAGGGTCCCCCCTTACGACATTTTAGCAAAAATTTTTTTTCGTAAAATATGCATTTTTTTACATTTTCTTACATTTACGGGTTTAGTCGGGACTCCTGATGACGTTTTGAGACATCTCCTACAACTACAGCACCAGAATTGTGCTGCTGAAACAAGACCGTTTTTAAAAAATTTTTTTGTAAATAAAAAGTTTTCCCAAAAAAAGCATTTTATGCCATTTTTAGGTTTTGTCGGGACTCCTGATGACGTTTTGAGACATCTCCTACAACTACAGCACCAGAATTGTGCTGCTGAAGCAAGTCCGTTTTTTGGAATTTTTACGACATTTTAGCAAAAAATGTTTTTCGTAAAATATGCATTTTTTTTACATTTTCTTACATTTACGAGTTTAGTCGGGACTCCTGATGACGTTTTGAGACATCTCCTACAACTACAGCACCAGAATTGTGCTGCTGAAGCAAGTCCGTTTTTTGGAATTTTTACGACAGGGTCCCCCCTTACGACATTTTAGCAAAAAATGTTTTGCGTAAAAAATGCATTTTCTTACACTTTCTTACATTTACGGGTTTAGTCGGGACTCCTGATGACGTTTTGAGACATCTCCTACAACTACAGCACCAGAATTGTGCTGCTGAAGCAAGTCTGTTTTTTGAAATTTTTTTTGTGAAAAAAAGTTTTCCAAAAAAAAGCATTTCATGCCATTTTTAGGTTTTGTAGGGACTCCTGATGACGTTTTGAGACATCTCCTACAACTACAGCACCAGAATTGTGCTGCTGAAGCAAGTCCGTTTTTTGGAATTTTTACGACAGGGTCCCTCCCCCCTTACGACATTTTAGCAAAAAATGTTTTTCGTAAAATATGCTTTTTTTTTTACATTTTCTTACATTTACGGGTTTAGTCGGGACTCCTGATGACGTTTTGAGACATCTCCTACAACTACAGCACCAGAATTGTGCTGCTGAAGCAAGTCTGTTTTTTGAATTTTTTTTTGTGAAAAAAAGTTTTCCAAAAAAAAGCATTTCATGCCATTTTTAGGTTTTGTAGGGACTCCTGATGACGTTTTGAGACATCTCCTACAACTACAGCACCAGAATTGTGCTGCTGAAGCAAGTCCGTTTTTTTGAATTTTTACGACAGGGTCCCCCCTTACGACATTTTAGCAAAAAATGTTTTTTGTAAAATATGCATTTTTTTTTACATTTTCTTACATTTACGGGTTTAGTCGGGACTCCTGATGACGTTTTGAGACATCTCCTACAACTACAGCACCAGAATTGTGCTGCTGAAGCAAGTCCGTTTTTTGGAATTTTTACGACAGGGTCCCCCCTTACGACATTTTAGCAAAAAATGTTTTGCGTAAAAAATGCATTTTCTTACACTTTCTTACATTTACGGGTTTAGTCGGGACTCCTGATGACGTTTTGAGACATCTCCTACAACTACAGCACCAGAATTGTGCTGCTGAAGCAAGTCTGTTTTTTGAATTTTTTTTTGTGAAAAAAAGTTTTCCAAAAAAAAGCATTTCATGCCATTTTTAGGTTTTGTAGGGACTCCTGATGACGTTTTGAGACATCTCCTACAACTACAGCACCAGAATTGTGCTGCTGAAGCAAGTCCGTTTTTTGGAATTTTTACGACAGGGTCCCCCCTTACGACATTTTAGCAAAAAATGTTTTTCGTGAAATATGCATTTTTTTTACATTTTCTTACATTTACGGGTTTAGTCGGGACTCCTGATGACGTTTTGAGACATCTCCTACAACTACAGCACCAGAATTGTGTTGCTGAAGCAAGTCCGTTTTTTGGAATTTTTACGACAGGGTCCCCCCTTACGACATTTTAGCAAAAAATGTTTTGCGTAAAAAATGCATTTTCTTACATTTTCTTACATTTACGGGTTTAGTCGGGACTCCTGATGACGTTTTGAGACATCTCCTACAACTACAGCACCAGAATTGTGCTGCTGAAACAAGACCGTTTTTTTGAATTTTTTTTGTAAATAAAAAGTTTTCCAAAAAAAAGCATTTCATGCCATTTTTAGGTTTTGTAGGGACTCCTGATGACGTTTTGAGACATCTCCTACAACTACAGCACCAGAATTGTGCTGCTGAAGCAAGTCCGTTTTTTGGAATTTTTACGACAGGGTCCCCCCTTACGACATTTTAGCAAAAAATGTTTTTCGTAAAATATGCATTTTTTTTTACATTTTCTTACATTTACGGGTTTAGTCGGGACTCCTGATGACGTTTTGAGACATCTCCTACAACTACAGCACCAGAATTGTGCTGCTGAAGCAAGTCTGTTTTTTGAATTTTTTTTTGTGAAAAAAAGTTTTCCAAAAAAAAGCATTTCATGCCATTTTTAGGTTTTGTAGGGACTCCTGATGACGTTTTGAGACATCTCCTACAACTACAGCACCAGAATTGTGCTGCTGAAGCAAGTCCGTTTTTTGGAATTTTTACGACAGGGTCCCCCCTTACGACATTTTAGCAAAACATGTTTTTCGTAAAATATGCATTTTTTTTTACATTTTCTTACATTTACGGGTTTAGTCGGGACTCCTGATGACGTTTTGAGACATCTCCTACAACTACAGCACCAGAATTGTGCTGCTGAAGCAAGTCTGTTTTTTGAATTTTTTTTTGTGAAAAAAAGTTTTCCAAAAAAAAGCATTTCATGCCATTTTTAGGTTTTGTAGGGACTCCTGATGACGTTTTGAGACATCTCCTACAACTACAGCACCAGAATTGTGCTGCTGAAGCAAGTCCGTTTTTTTGAATTTTTACGACAGGGTCCCCCCTTACGACATTTTAGCAAAAAATGTTTTGTGTAAAAAATGCATTTTCTTACATTTTCTTACATTTACGGGTTTAGTCGGGACTCCTGATGACGTTTTGAGACATCTCCTACAACTACAGCACCAGAATTGTGCTGCTGAAGCAAGTCCGTTTTTTGGAATTTTTACGACAGGGTCCCCCCTTACGACATTTTAGCAAAAAATGTTTTGTGTAAAAAATGCATTTTCTTACATTTTCTTACATTTACGGGTTTAGTCGGGACTCCTGATGACGTTTTGAGACATCTCCTACAACTACAGCACCAGAATTGTGCTGCTGAAGCAAGTCCGTTTTTTGGAATTTTTACGACAGGGTCCCCCCTTACGACATTTTAGCAAAAAATGTTTTGCGTAAAAAATGCATTTTCTTACACTTTCTTACATTTACGGGTTTAGTCGGGACTCCTGATGACGTTTTGAGACATCTCCTACAACTACAGCACCAGAATTGTGCTGCTGAAGCAAGTCCGTTTTTTGGAATTTTTACGACAGGGTCCCCCCTTACGACATTTTAGCAAAAAATGTTTTGCGTAAAAAATGCATTTTCTTACACTTTCTTACATTTACGGGTTTAGTCGGGACTCCTGATGACGTTTTGAGACATCTCCTACAACTACAGCACCAGAATTGTGCTGCTGAAACAAGACCTTTTTTTAAATTTTTTTTTGTAAATAAAAAGTTTTCCAAAAAAAAGCATTTCATGCCATTTTTAGGTTTTGTAGGGACTCCTGATGACGTTTTGAGACATCTCCTACAACTACAGCACCAGAATTGTGCTGCTGAAGCAAGTCCGTTTTTTGGAATTTTTACGACAGGGTCCCCCCTTACGACATTTTAGCAAAAAATGTTTTGCGTAAAAAGTGCATTTTCTTACATTTTCTTACATTTACGGGTTTAGTCGGGACTCCTGATGACGTTTTGAGACATCTCCTACAACTACAGCACCAGAATTGTGCTGCTGAAGCAAGTCCGTTTTTGAATTTTTACGACAGGGTCCCCCCTTACGACATTTTAGCAAAAAATGTTTTGCGTAAAAAATGCATTTTCTTACACTTTCTTACATTTACGGGTTTAGTCGGGACTCCTGATGACGTTTTGTGACATCTCCTACAACTACAGCACCAGAATTGTGCTGCTGAAACAAGACCGTTTTTTAAATTTTTTTTGTAAATAAGAAGTTTTCCCAAAAAAAGCATTTTATGCCATTTTTAGGTTTTGTCGGGACTCCTGATGACGTTTTGAGACATCTCCTACAACTACAGCACCAGAATTGTGCTGCTGAAGCAAGTCCGTTTTTTGGAATTTTTACGACAGGGTCCCCCCTTACGACATTTTAGCAAAAAATGTTTTGCGTAAAAAATGCATTTTCTTACACTTTCTTACATTTACGGGTTTAGTCGGGACTCCTGATGACGTTTTGAGACATCTCCTACAACTACAGCACCAGAATTGTGCTGCTGAAGCAAGTCTGTTTTTTGAATTTTTTTTTGTGAAAAAAAGTTTTCCAAAAAAAAGCATTTCATGCCATTTTTAGGTTTTGTAGGGACTCCTGATGACGTTTTGAGACATCTCCTACAACTACAGCACCAGAATTGTGCTGCTGAAGCAACTCCGTTTTTTGGAATTTTTACGACAGGGTCCCCCCTTACGACATTTTAGCAAAAAATGTTTTTCGTGAAATATGCATTTTTTTTACATTTTCTTACATTTACGGGTTTAGTCGGGACTCCTGATGACGTTTTGAGACATCTCCTACAACTACAGCACCAGAATTGTGCTGCTGAAACAAGACGTTTTTAAAAAATTTTTTTGTAAATAAAAAGTTTTCCAAAAAAAAGCATTTCATGCCATTTTTAGGTTTTGTAGGGACTCCTGATGACGTTTTGAGACATCTCCTACAACTACAGCACCAGAATTGTGCTGCTGAAGCAAGTCCGTTTTTTGGAATTTTTACGACAGGGTCCCCCCTTACGACATTTTAGCAAAAAATGTTTTGCGTAAAAAATGCATTTTCTTACATTTACGGGTTTAGTCGGGACTCCTGATGACGTTTTGAGACATCTCCTACAACTACAGCACCAGAATTGTGCTGCTGAAACAAGACCGTTTTTAAAAAAAATTTTTGTAAATAAAAAGTTTTCCCAAAAAAAGCATTTTATGCCATTTTTAGGTTTTGATGACGTTTTGAGACATCTCCTACAACTACAGCACCAGAATTGTGCTGCTGAAGCAAGTCCGTTTTTTGGAATTTTTACGACAGGGTCCCCCCTTACGACATTTTAGCAAAAAATGTTTTTCGTAAAATATGCATTTTTTTTTACATTTTCTTACATTTACGGGTTTAGTCGGGACTCCTGATGACGTTTTGAGACATCTCCTACAACTACAGCACCAGAATTGTGCTGCTGAAGCAAGTCCGTTTTTTGGAATTTTTACGACAAGGTCCCCCCTTACGACATTTTAGCAAAAAATGTTTTCCGTAAAAATGCATTTTCTTACATTTTCTTACATTTACGGGTTTAGTCGGGACTCCTGATGACGTTTTGAGACATCTCCTACAACTACAGCACCAGAATTGTGCTGCTGAAGCAAGTCCGTTTTTTGAATTTTTACGACAGGGTCCCCCCTTACGACATTTTAGCAAAAAATGTTTTTCGTAAAATATGCATTTTTTTTACATTTTCTTACATTTACGGGTTTAGTCGGGACTCCTGATGACGTTTTGAGACATCTCCTACAACTACAGCACCAGAATTGTGCTGCTGAAGCAAGTCCGTTTTTTGGAATTTTTACGACAGGGTCCCCCCTTACGACATTTTAGCAAAAAATGTTTTGCGTAAAAAATGCATTTTCTTACACTTTCTTACATTTACGGGTTTAGTCGGGACTCCTGATGACGTTTTGAGACATCTCCTACAACTACAGCACCAGAATTGTGCTGCTGAAACAAGACCGTTTTTTAAATTTTTTTTTTTTGTAAATAAAAAGTTTTCCAAAAAAAAGCATTTCATGCCATTTTTAGGTTTTGTAGGGACTCCTGATGACGTTTTGAGACATCTCCGACAACTACAGCACCAGAATTGTGCTGCTGAAGCAAGTCTGTTTTTTGAATTTTTTTTTGTGAAAAAAAGTTTTCCAAAAAAAAGCATTTCATGCCATTTTTAGGTTTTGTAGGGACTCCTGATGACGTTTTGAGACATCTCCTACAACTACAGCACCAGAATTGTGCTGCTGAAGCAAGTCTGTTTTTTGAATTTTTTTTTGTGAAAAAAAGTTTTCCAAAAAAAAGCATTTCATGCCATTTTTAGGTTTTGTAGGGACTCCTGATGACGTTTTGAGACATCTCCTACAACTACAGCACCAGAATTGTGCTGCTGAAGCAAGTCTGTTTTTTGAATTTTTTTTGGTGAAAAAAAGTTTTCCAAAAAAAAGCATTTCATGCCATTTTTAGGTTTTGTAGGGACTCCTGATGACGTTTTGAGACATCTCCTACAACTACAGCACCAGAATTGTGCTGCTGAAGCAAGTCCGTTTTTTGGAATTTTTACGACAGGGTCCCCCCTTACGACATTTTAGCAAAAAATGTTTTGCATAAAAAATGCATTTTCTTACACTTTCTTACATTTACGGGTTTAGTCGGGACTCCTGATGACGTTTTGAGACATCTCCTACAACTACAGCACCAGAATTGTGCTGCTGAAGCAAGTCCGTTTTTTGGAATTTTTACGACAGGGTCCCCCCTTACGACATTTTAGCAAAAAATGTTTTTCGTAAAATATACTTTTTTTTTTACATTTTCTTACATTTACGGGTTTAGTCGGGACTCCTGATGACGTTTTGAGACATCTCCTACAACTACAGCACCAGAATTGTGCTGCTGAAGCAAGTCTGTTTTTTGAATTTTTTTTTGTGAAAAAAAGTTTTCCAAAAAAAAGCATTTCATGCCATTTTTAGGTTTTGTAGGGACTCCTGATGACGTTTTGAGACATCTCCTACAACTACAGCACCAGAATTGTGCTGCTGAAGCAAGTCCGTTTTTTGGAATTTTTACGACAGGGTCCCTTACGACATTTTAGCAAAAAATGTTTTTCGTAAAATATGCATTTTTTTACATTTTCTTACATTTACGGGTTTAGTCGGGACTCCTGATGACGTTTTGAGACATCTCCTACAACTAATGCACCAGAATTGTGCTGCTGAAACAAGACCGTTTTTAAAAATTTTTTTTGTAAATAAAAAGTTTTCCCAAAAAAAGCATTTTATGCCATTTTTAGGTTTTGTCGGGACTCCTGATGACGTTTTGAGACATCTCCTACAACTACAGCACCAGAATTGTGCTGCTGAAGCAAGTCCGTTTTTTGGAATTTTTACGACATTTTAGCAAAAAATGTTTTTCGTAAAATATGCATTTTTTTTACATTTTCTTACATTTACGAGTTTAGTCGGGACTCCTGATGACGTTTTGAGACATCTCCTACAACTACAGCACCAGAATTGTGCTGCTGAAGCAAGTCTGTTTTTTGAATTTTTTTTTGTGAAAAAAAGTTTTCCAAAAAAAAGCATTTCATGCCATTTTTAGGTTTTGTAGGGACTCCTGATGACGTTTTGAGACATCTCCTACAACTACAGCACCAGAATTGTGCTGCTGAAGCAAGTCCGTTTTTTGGAATTTTTACGACAGGGTCCCTCCCCCCTTACGACATTTTAGCAAAAAATGTTTTTTGTAAAATATGCATTTTTTTTACATTTTCTTATATTTACGGGTTTAGTCGGGACTCCTGATGACGTTTTGAGACATCTCCTACAACTACAGCACCAGAATTGTGCTGCTGAAGCAAGTCCGTTTTTTGGAATTTTTACGACAGGGTCCCCCCTTACGACATTTTAGCAAAAAATGTTTTTCGTAAAATATGCATTTTTTTTACATTTTCTTACATTTACGGGTTTAGTCGGGACTCCTGATGACGTTTTGAGACATCTCCTACAACTACAGCACCAGAATTGTGCTGCTGAAGCAAGTCCGTTTTTTGGAATTTTTACGACAGGGTCCCCCCTTACGACATTTTAGCAAAAAATGTTTTCCGTAAAAAATGCATTTTCTTACATTTTCTTACATTTACGGGTGTAGTCGGGACTCCTGATGACGTTTTGAGACATCTCCTACAACTACAGCACCAGAATTGTGCTGCTGAAGCAAGTCCGTTTTTTGGAATTTTTACGACAGGGTCCCCCCTTCAACATTTTAGCAAAAAATGTTTTGCGTAAAAAATGCATTTTCTTACACTTTCTTACATTTACGGGTTTAGTCGGGACTCCTGATGACGTTTTGAGACATCTCCTACAACTACAGCACCAGAATTGTGCTGCTGAAACAAGACCGTTTTTTAAATTTTTTTTTGTAAATAAAAAGTTTTCCAAAAAAAAGCATTTCATGCCATTTTTAGGTTTTGTAGGGACTCCTGATGACGTTTTGAGACATCTCCTACAACTACAGCACCAGAATTGTGCTGCTGAAGCAAGTCCGTTTTTTGGAATTTTTACGACAGGGTCCCCCCTTACGACATTTTAGCAAAAAATGTTTTGCGTAAAAAGTGCATTTTCTTACATTTTCTTACATTTACGGGTTTAGTCGGGACTCCTGATGACGTTTTGAGACATCTCCTACAACTACAGCACCAGAATTGTGCTGCTGAAGCAAGTCCGTTTTTTGGAATTTTTACGACAGGGTCCCCCCTTACGACATTTTAGCAAAAAATGTTTTGCGTAAAAAATGCATTTTCTTACACTTTCTTACATTTACGGGTTTAGTCGGGACTCCTGATGACGTTTTGTGACATCTCCTACAACTACAGCACCAGAATTGTGCTGCTGAAACAAGACCGTTTTTTTAATTTTTTTTTGTAAATAAGAAGTTTTCCCAAAAAAAGCATTTTATGCCATTTTTAGGTTTTGTCGGGACTCCTGATGACGTTTTGAGACATCTCCTACAACTACAGCACCAGAATTGTGCTGCTGAAGCAAGTCCGTTTTTTGGAATTTTTACGACAGGGTCCCCCCTTACGACATTTTAGCAAAAAATGTTTTGCGTAAAAAATGCATTTTCTTACACTTTCTTACATTTACGGGTTTAGTCGGGACTCCTGATGACGTTTTGAGACATCTCCTACAACTACAGCACCAGAATTGTGCTGCTGAAGCAAGTCTGTTTTTTGAATTTTTTTTTGTGAAAAAAAGTTTTCCAAAAAAAAGCATTTCATGCCATTTTTAGGTTTTGTAGGGACTCCTGATGACGTTTTGAGACATCTCCTACAACTACAGCACCAGAATTGTGCTGCTGAAGCAAGTCCGTTTTTTGGAATTTTTACGACAGGGTCCCCCCTTACGACATTTTAGCAAAAAATGTTTTTCGTGAAATATGCATTTTTTTTACATTTTCTTACATTTACGGGTTTAGTCGGGACTCCTGATGACGTTTTGAGACATCTCCTACAACTACAGCACCAGAATTGTGCTGCTGAAGCAAGTCTGTTTTTTGAATTTTTTTTTGTGAAAAAAAGTTTTCCAAAAAAAAGCATTTCATGCCATTTTTAGGTTTTGTAGGGACTCCTGATGACGTTTTGAGACATCTCCTACAACTACAGCACCAGAATTGTGCTGCTGAAGCAAGTCCGTTTTTTGGAATTTTTACGACAGGGTCCCCCCTTACGACATTTTAGCAAAAAATGTTTTGCGTAAAAAATGCATTTTCTTACATTTACGGGTTTAGTCGGGACTCCTGATGACGTTTTGAGACATCTCCTACAACTACAGCACCAGAATTGTGCTGCTGAAACAAGACCGTTTTTAAAAAATTTTTTTGTAAATAAAAAGTTTTCCCAAAAAAAGCATTTTATGCCATTTTTAGGTTTTGATGACGTTTTGAGACATCTCCTACAACTACAGCACCAGAATTGTGCTGCTGAAGCAAGTCCGTTTTTTGGAATTTTTACGACAGGGTCCCCCCTTACGACATTTTAGCAAAAAATGTTTTTCGTAAAATATGCATTTTTTTTACATTTTCTTACATTTACGGGTTTAGTCGGGACTCCTGATGACGTTTTGAGACATCTCCTACAACTACAGCACCAGAATTGTGCTGCTGAAGCAAGTCCGTTTTTTGGAATTTTTACGACAAGGTCCCCCCTTACGACATTTTAGCAAAAAATGTTTTCCGTAAAAAAATGCATTTTCTTACATTTTCTTACATTTACGGGTTTAGTCGGGACTCCTGATGACGTTTTGAGACATCTCCTACAACTACAGCACCAGAATTGTGCTGCTGAAGCAAGTCCGTTTTTTTGAATTTTTACGACAGGGTCCCCCCTTACGACATTTTAGCAAAAAATGTTTTTCGTAAAATATGCATTTTTTTACATTTTCTTACATTTACGGGTTTAGTCGGGACCCCTGATGACGTTTTGAGACATCTCCTACAACTACAGCACCAGAATTGTGCTGCTGAAGCAAGTCCGTTTTTTGGAATTTTTACGACAGGGTCCCCCCTTACGACATTTTAGCAAAAAATGTTTTGCGTAAAAAATGCATTTTCTTACACTTTCTTACATTTACGGGTTTAGTCGGGACTCCTGATGACGTTTTGAGACATCTCCTACAACTACAGCACCAGAATTGTGCTGCTGAAACAAGACCGTTTTTTAAATTTTTTTTTGTAAATAAAAAGTTTTCCAAAAAAAAGCATTTCATGCCATTTTTAGGTTTTGTAGGGACTCCTGATGACGTTTTGAGACATCTCCGACAACTACAGCACCAGAATTGTGCTGCTGAAGCAAGTCTGTTTTTTGAATTTTTTTTTGTGAAAAAAAGTTTTCCAAAAAAAAGCATTTCATGCCATTTTTAGGTTTTGTAGGGACTCCTGATGACGTTTTGAGACATCTCCTACAACTACAGCACCAGAATTGTGCTGCTGAAGCAAGTCTGTTTTTTGAATTTTTTTTTGTGAAAAAAAGTTTTCCAAAAAAAAGCATTTCATGCCATTTTTAGGTTTTGTAGGGACTCCTGATGACGTTTTGAGACATCTCCTACAACTACAGCACCAGAATTGTGCTGCTGAAGCAAGTCCGTTTTTTGGAATTTTTACGACAGGGTCCCCCCTTACGACATTTTAGCAAAAAATGTTTTGCATAAAAAATGCATTTTCTTACACTTTCTTACATTTACGGGTTTAGTCGGGACTCCTGATGACGTTTTGAGACATCTCCTACAACTACAGCACCAGAATTGTGCTGCTGAAGCAAGTCCGTTTTTTGGAATTTTTACGACAGGGTCCCCCCTTACGACATTTTAGCAAAAATTTTTTTTCGTAAAATATGCATTTTTTTACATTTTCTTACATTTACGGGTTTAGTCGGGACTCCTGATGACGTTTTGAGACATCTCCTACAACTACAGCACCAGAATTGTGCTGCTGAAACAAGACCGTTTTTAAAAAATTTTTTTGTAAATAAAAATTTTTCCCAAAAAAAGCATTTTATGCCATTTTTAGGTTTTGTCGGGACTCCTGATGACGTTTTGAGACATCTCCTACAACTACAGCACCAGAATTGTGCTGCTGAAGCAAGTCCGTTTTTTGGAATTTTTACGACATTTTAGCAAAAAATGTTTTTCGTAAAATATGCATTTTTTTTACATTTTCTTACATTTACGAGTTTAGTCGGGACTCCTGATGACGTTTTGAGACATCTCCTACAACTACAGCACCAGAATTGTGCTGCTGAAGCAAGTCCGTTTTTTGGAATTTTTACGACAGGGTCCCCCCTTACGACATTTTAGCAAAAAATGTTTTGCGTAAAAAATGCATTTTCTTACACTTTCTTACATTTACGGGTTTAGTCGGGACTCCTGATGACGTTTTGAGACATCTCCTACAACTACAGCACCAGAATTGTGCTGCTGAAGCAAGTCTGTTTTTTGAAATTTTTTTTGTGAAAAAAAGTTTTCCAAAAAAAAGCATTTCATGCCATTTTTAGGTTTTGTAGGGACTCCTGATGACGTTTTGAGACATCTCCTACAACTACAGCACCAGAATTGTGCTGCTGAAGCAAGTCCGTTTTTTGGAATTTTTACGACAGGGTCCCTCCCCCCTTACGACATTTTAGCAAAAAATGTTTTTCGTAAAATATGCATTTTTTTTTACATTTTCTTACATTTACGGGTTTAGTCGGGACTCCTGATGACGTTTTGAGACATCTCCTACAACTACAGCACCAGAATTGTGCTGCTGAAGCAAGTCTGTTTTTTGAATTTTTTTTTGTGAAAAAAAGTTTTCCAAAAAAAAGCATTTCATGCCATTTTTAGGTTTTGTAGGGACTCCTGATGACGTTTTGAGACATCTCCTACAACTACAGCACCAGAATTGTGCTGCTGAAGCAAGTCCGTTTTTTTGAATTTTTACGACAGGGTCCCCCCTTACGACATTTTAGCAAAAAATGTTTTTTGTAAAATATGCATTTTTTTTTACATTTTCTTACATTTACGGGTTTAGTCGGGACTCCTGATGACGTTTTGAGACATCTCCTACAACTACAGCACCAGAATTGTGCTGCTGAAGCAAGTCCGTTTTTTGGAATTTTTACGACAGGGTCCCCCCTTACGACATTTTAGCAAAAAATGTTTTGCGTAAAAAATGCATTTTCTTACACTTTCTTACATTTACGGGTTTAGTCGGGACTCCTGATGACGTTTTGAGACATCTCCTACAACTACAGCACCAGAATTGTGCTGCTGAAGCAAGTCTGTTTTTTGAATTTTTTTTTGTGAAAAAAAGTTTTCCAAAAAAAAGCATTTCATGCCATTTTTAGGTTTTGTAGGGACTCCTGATGACGTTTTGAGACATCTCCTACAACTACAGCACCAGAATTGTGCTGCTGAAGCAAGTCCGTTTTTTGGAATTTTTACGACAGGGTCCCCCCTTACGACATTTTAGCAAAAAATGTTTTTCGTGAAATATGCATTTTTTTTACATTTTCTTACATTTACGGGTTTAGTCGGGACTCCTGATGACGTTTTGAGACATCTCCTACAACTACAGCACCAGAATTGTGTTGCTGAAGCAAGTCCGTTTTTTGGAATTTTTACGACAGGGTCCCCCCTTACGACATTTTAGCAAAAAATGTTTTGCGTAAAAAATGCATTTTCTTACATTTTCTTACATTTACGGGTTTAGTCGGGACTCCTGATGACGTTTTGAGACATCTCCTACAACTACAGCACCAGAATTGTGCTGCTGAAACAAGACCGTTTTTTTGAATTTTTTTTGTAAATAAAAAGTTTTCCAAAAAAAAGCATTTCATGCCATTTTTAGGTTTTGTAGGGACTCCTGATGACGTTTTGAGACATCTCCTACAACTACAGCACCAGAATTGTGCTGCTGAAGCAAGTCCGTTTTTTGGAATTTTTACGACAGGGTCCCCCCTTACGACATTTTAGCAAAAAATGTTTTTCGTAAAATATGCATTTTTTTACATTTTCTTACATTTACGGGTTTAGTCGGGACTCCTGATGACGTTTTGAGACATCTCCTACAACTACAGCACCAGAATTGTGCTGCTGAAGCAAGTCTGTTTTTTGAATTTTTTTTTGTGAAAAAAAGTTTTCCAAAAAAAAGCATTTCATGCCATTTTTAGGTTTTGTAGGGACTCCTGATGACGTTTTGAGACATCTCCTACAACTACAGCACCAGAATTGTGCTGCTGAAGCAAGTCTGTTTTTTGAAATTTTTTTTGTGAAAAAAAGTTTTCCAAAAAAAAGCATTTCATGCCATTTTTAGGTTTTGTAGGGACTCCTGATGACGTTTTGAGACATCTCCGACAACTACAGCACCAGAATTGTGCTGCTGAAGCAAGTCTGTTTTTTGAATTTTTTTTTGTGAAAAAAAGTTTTCCAAAAAAAAGCATTTCATGCCATTTTTAGGTTTTGTAGGGACTCCTGATGACGTTTTGAGACATCTCCTACAACTACAGCACCAGAATTGTGCTGCTGAAGCAAGTCCGTTTTTTGGAATTTTTACGACAGGGTCCCCCCTTACGACATTTTAGCAAAAAATGTTTTGCGTAAAAAATGCATTTTCTTACACTTTCTTACATTTACGGGTTTAGTCGGGACTCCTGATGACGTTTTGAGACATCTCCTACAACTACAGCACCAGAATTGTGCTGCTGAAGCAAGTCCGTTTTTTGGAATTTTTACGACAGGGTCCCCCCTTACGACATTTTAGCAAAAAATGTTTTTCGTAAAATATACTTTTTTTTTTACATTTTCTTACATTTACGGGTTTAGTCGGGACTCCTGATGACGTTTTGAGACATCTCCTACAACTACAGCACCAGAATTGTGCTGCTGAAGCAAGTCTGTTTTTTGAATTTTTTTTTGTGAAAAAAAGTTTTCCAAAAAAAAGCATTTCATGCCATTTTTAGGTTTTGTAGGGACTCCTGATGACGTTTTGAGACATCTCCTACAACTACAGCACCAGAATTGTGCTGCTGAAGCAAGTCCGTTTTTTGGAATTTTTACGACAGGGTCCCCCCTTACGACATTTCAGCAAAAAATGTTTTTCGTAAAATATACTTTTTTTTTTACATTTTCTTACATTTACGGGTTTAGTCGGGACTCCTGATGACGTTTTGAGACATCTCCTACAACTACAGCACCAGAATTGTGCTGCTGAAGCAAGTCTGTTTTTTGAATTTTTTTTTGTGAAAAAAAGTTTTCCAAAAAAAAGCATTTCATGCCATTTTTAGGTTTTGTAGGGACTCCTGATGACGTTTTGAGACATCTCCTACAACTACAGCACCAGAATTGTGCTGCTGAAGCAAGTCCGTTTTTTGGAATTTTTACGACAGGGTCCCTTACGACATTTTAGCAAAAAATGTTTTTCGTAAAATATGCATTTTTTTACATTTTCTTACATTTACGGGTTTAGTCGGGACTCCTGATGACGTTTTGAGACATCTCCTACAACTACAGCACCAGAATTGTGCTGCTGAAACAAGACCGTTTTTAAAAAAATTTTTTGTAAATAAAAAGTTTTCCCAAAAAAAGCATTTTATGCCATTTTTAGGTTTTGTCGGGACTCCTGATGACGTTTTGAGACATCTCCTACAACTACAGCACCAGAATTGTGCTGCTGAAGCAAGTCCGTTTTTTGGAATTTTTACGACATTTTAGCAAAAAATGTTTTTCGTAAAATATGCATTTTTTTTACATTTTCTTACATTTACGAGTTTAGTCGGGACTCCTGATGACGTTTTGAGACATCTCCTACAACTACAGCACCAGAATTGTGCTGCTGAAGCAAGTCCGTTTTTTGGAATTTTTACGACAGGGTCCCCCCTTACGACATTTTAGCAAAAAATGTTTTTCGTAAAATATGCATTTTTTTTTACATTTTCTTACATTTACGGGTTTAGTCGGGACTCCTGATGACGTTTTGAGACATCTCCTACAACTACAGCACCAGAATTGTGCTGCTGAAGCAAGTCCGTTTTTTGGAATTTTTACGACAAGGTCCCCCCTTACGACATTTTAGCAAAAAATGTTTTCCGTAAAAAATGCATTTTCTTACATTTTCTTACATTTACGGGTTTAGTCGGGACTCCTGATGACGTTTTGAGACATCTCCTACAACTACAGCACCAGAATTGTGCTGCTGAAGCAAGTCCGTTTTTTTGAATTTTTACGACAGGGTCCCCCCTTACGACATTTTAGCAAAAAATGTTTTTCGTAAAATATGCATTTTTTTTACATTTTCTTACATTTACGGGTTTAGTCGGGACTCCTGATGACGTTTTGAGACATCTCCTACAACTACAGCACCAGAATTGTGCTGCTGAAGCAAGTCCGTTTTTTGGAATTTTTACGACAGGGTCCCCCCTTACGACATTTTAGCAAAAAATGTTTTGCGTAAAAAATGCATTTTCTTACACTTTCTTACATTTACGGGTTTAGTCGGGACTCCTGATGACGTTTTGAGACATCTCCTACAACTACAGCACCAGAATTGTGCTGCTGAAACAAGACCGTTTTTTAAATTTTTTTTTGTAAATAAAAAGTTTTCCAAAAAAAAGCATTTCATGCCATTTTTAGGTTTTGTAGGGACTCCTGATGACGTTTTGAGACATCTCCGACAACTACAGCACCAGAATTGTGCTGCTGAAGCAAGTCTGTTTTTTGAATTTTTTTTTGTGAAAAAAAGTTTTCCAAAAAAAAGCATTTCATGCCATTTTTAGGTTTTGTAGGGACTCCTGATGACGTTTTGAGACATCTCCTACAACTACAGCACCAGAATTGTGCTGCTGAAGCAAGTCTGTTTTTTGAATTTTTTTTGGTGAAAAAAAGTTTTCCAAAAAAAAGCATTTCATGCCATTTTTAGGTTTTGTAGGGACTCCTGATGACGTTTTGAGACATCTCCTACAACTACAGCACCAGAATTGTGCTGCTGAAGCAAGTCTGTTTTTTGAATTTTTTTTTGTGAAAAAAAGTTTTCCAAAAAAAAGCATTTCATGCCATTTTTAGGTTTTGTAGGGACTCCTGATGACGTTTTGAGACATCTCCTACAACTACAGCACCAGAATTGTGCTGCTGAAGCAAGTCTGTTTTTTGAATTTTTTTTGGTGAAAAAAAGTTTTCCAAAAAAAAGCATTTCATGCCATTTTTAGGTTTTGTAGGGACTCCTGATGACGTTTTGAGACATCTCCTACAACTACAGCACCAGAATTGTGCTGCTGAAGCAAGTCCGTTTTTTGGAATTTTTACGACAGGGTCCCCCCTTACGACATTTTAGCAAAAAATGTTTTGCATAAAAAATGCATTTTCTTACACTTTCTTACATTTACGGGTTTAGTCGGGACTCCTGATGACGTTTTGAGACATCTCCTACAACTACAGCACCAGAATTGTGCTGCTGAAGCAAGTCCGTTTTTTGGAATTTTTACGACAGGGTCCCCCCTTACGACATTTTAGCAAAAAATGTTTTTCGTAAAATATACTTTTTTTTTTACATTTTCTTACATTTACGGGTTTAGTCGGGACTCCTGATGACGTTTTGAGACATCTCCTACAACTACAGCACCAGAATTGTGCTGCTGAAGCAAGTCTGTTTTTTGAATTTTTTTTTGTGAAAAAAAGTTTTCCAAAAAAAAGCATTTCATGCCATTTTTAGGTTTTGTAGGGACTCCTGATGACGTTTTGAGACATCTCCTACAACTACAGCACCAGAATTGTGCTGCTGAAGCAAGTCCGTTTTTTGGAATTTTTACGACAGGGTCCCTTACGACATTTTAGCAAAAAATGTTTTTCGTAAAATATGCATTTTTTTACATTTTCTTACATTTACGGGTTTAGTCGGGACTCCTGATGACGTTTTGAGACATCTCCTACAACTAATGCACCAGAATTGTGCTGCTGAAACAAGACCGTTTTTAAAAAATTTTTTTGTAAATAAAAAGTTTTCCCAAAAAAAGCATTTTATGCCATTTTTAGGTTTTGTCGGGACTCCTGATGACGTTTTGAGACATCTCCTACAACTACAGCACCAGAATTGTGCTGCTGAAGCAAGTCCGTTTTTTGGAATTTTTACGACATTTTAGCAAAAAATGTTTTTCGTAAAATATGCATTTTTTTTACATTTTCTTACATTTACGAGTTTAGTCGGGACTCCTGATGACGTTTTGAGACATCTCCTACAACTACAGCACCAGAATTGTGCTGCTGAAGCAAGTCTGTTTTTTGAATTTTTTTTTGTGAAAAAAAGTTTTCCAAAAAAAAGCATTTCATGCCATTTTTAGGTTTTGTAGGGACTCCTGATGACGTTTTGAGACATCTCCTACAACTACAGCACCAGAATTGTGCTGCTGAAGCAAGTCCGTTTTTTGGAATTTTTACGACAGGGTCCCCCCTTACGACATTTTAGCAAAAAATGTTTTTTGTAAAATATGCATTTTTTTTACATTTTCTTATATTTACGGGTTTAGTCGGGACTCCTGATGACGTTTTGAGACATCTCCTACAACTACAGCACCAGAATTGTGCTGCTGAAGCAAGTCCGTTTTTTGGAATTTTTACGACAGGGTCCCCCCTTACGACATTTTAGCAAAAAATGTTTTCCGTAAAAAATGCATTTTCTTACATTTTCTTACATTTACGGGTGTAGTCGGGACTCCTGATGACGTTTTGAGACATCTCCTACAACTACAGCACCAGAATTGTGCTGCTGAAGCAAGTCCGTTTTTTGGAATTTTTACGACAGGGTCCCCCCTTCAACATTTTAGCAAAAAATGTTTTGCGTAAAAAATGCATTTTCTTACACTTTCTTACATTTACGGGTTTAGTCGGGACTCCTGATGACGTTTTGAGACATCTCCTACAACTACAGCACCAGAATTGTGCTGCTGAAACAAGACCGTTTTTTAAATTTTTTTTTGTAAATAAAAAGTTTTCCAAAAAAAAGCATTTCATGCCATTTTTAGGTTTTGTAGGGACTCCTGATGACGTTTTGAGACATCTCCTACAACTACAGCACCAGAATTGTGCTGCTGAAGCAAGTCCGTTTTTTGGAATTTTTACGACAGGGTCCCCCCTTACGACATTTTAGCAAAAAATGTTTTGCGTAAAAAGTGCATTTTCTTACATTTTCTTACATTTACGGGTTTAGTCGGGACTCCTGATGACGTTTTGAGACATCTCCTACAACTACAGCACCAGAATTGTGCTGCTGAAGCAAGTCCGTTTTTTGGAATTTTTACGACAGGGTCCCCCCTTACGACATTTTAGCAAAAAATGTTTTGCGTAAAAAATGCATTTTCTTACACTTTCTTACATTTACGGGTTTAGTCGGGACTCCTGATGACGTTTTGTGACATCTCCTACAACTACAGCACCAGAATTGTGCTGCTGAAACAAGACCGTTTTTTTAATTTTTTTTTGTAAATAAGAAGTTTTCCCAAAAAAAGCATTTTATGCCATTTTTAGGTTTTGTCGGGACTCCTGATGACGTTTTGAGACATCTCCTACAACTACAGCACCAGAATTGTGCTGCTGAAGCAAGTCCGTTTTTTGGAATTTTTACGACAGGGTCCCCCCTTACGACATTTTAGCAAAAAATGTTTTGCGTAAAAAATGCATTTTCTTACACTTTCTTACATTTACGGGTTTAGTCGGGACTCCTGATGACGTTTTGAGACATCTCCTACAACTACAGCACCAGAATTGTGCTGCTGAAGCAAGTCTGTTTTTTGAATTTTTTTTTGTGAAAAAAAGTTTTCCAAAAAAAAGCATTTCATGCCATTTTTAGGTTTTGTAGGGACTCCTGATGACGTTTTGAGACATCTCCTACAACTACAGCACCAGAATTGTGCTGCTGAAGCAAGTCCGTTTTTTGGAATTTTTACGACAGGGTCCCCCCTTACGACATTTTAGCAAAAAATGTTTTTCGTGAAATATGCATTTTTTTTACATTTTCTTACATTTACGGGTTTAGTCGGGACTCCTGATGACGTTTTGAGACATCTCCTACAACTACAGCACCAGAATTGTGCTGCTGAAGCAAGTCTGTTTTTTGAATTTTTTTTTGTGAAAAAAAGTTTTCCAAAAAAAAGCATTTCATGCCATTTTTAGGTTTTGTAGGGACTCCTGATGACGTTTTGAGACATCTCCTACAACTACAGCACCAGAATTGTGCTGCTGAAGCAAGTCCGTTTTTTGGAATTTTTACGACAGGGTCCCCCCTTACGACATTTTAGCAAAAAATGTTTTGCGTAAAAAATGCATTTTCTTACATTTACGGGTTTAGTCGGGACTCCTGATGACGTTTTGAGACATCTCCTACAACTACAGCACCAGAATTGTGCTGCTGAAACAAGACCGTTTTTAAAAAATTTTTTTGTAAATAAAAAGTTTTCCCAAAAAAAGCATTTTATGCCATTTTTAGGTTTTGATGACGTTTTGAGACATCTCCTACAACTACAGCACCAGAATTGTGCTGCTGAAGCAAGTCCGTTTTTTGGAATTTTTACGACAGGGTCCCCCCTTACGACATTTTAGCAAAAAATGTTTTTCGTAAAATATGCATTTTTTTTACATTTTCTTACATTTACGGGTTTAGTCGGGACTCCTGATGACGTTTTGAGACATCTCCTACAACTACAGCACCAGAATTGTGCTGCTGAAGCAAGTCCGTTTTTTGGAATTTTTACGACAAGGTCCCCCCTTACGACATTTTAGCAAAAAATGTTTTCCGTAAAAAATGCATTTTCTTACATTTTCTTACATTTACGGGTTTAGTCGGGACTCCTGATGACGTTTTGAGACATCTCCTACAACTACAGCACCAGAATTGTGCTGCTGAAGCAAGTCCGTTTTTTTGAATTTTTACGACAGGGTCCCCCCTTACGACATTTTAGCAAAAAATGTTTTTCGTAAAATATGCATTTTTTTACATTTTCTTACATTTACGGGTTTAGTCGGGACCCCTGATGACGTTTTGAGACATCTCCTACAACTACAGCACCAGAATTGTGCTGCTGAAGCAAGTCCGTTTTTTGGAATTTTTACGACAGGGTCCCCCCTTACGACATTTTAGCAAAAAATGTTTTGCGTAAAAAATGCATTTTCTTACACTTTCTTACATTTACGGGTTTAGTCGGGACTCCTGATGACGTTTTGAGACATCTCCTACAACTACAGCACCAGAATTGTGCTGCTGAAACAAGACCGTTTTTTAAATTTTTTTTTGTAAATAAAAAGTTTTCCAAAAAAAAGCATTTCATGCCATTTTTAGGTTTTGTAGGGACTCCTGATGACGTTTTGAGACATCTCCGACAACTACAGCACCAGAATTGTGCTGCTGAAGCAAGTCTGTTTTTTGAATTTTTTTTTGTGAAAAAAAGTTTTCCAAAAAAAAGCATTTCATGCCATTTTTAGGTTTTGTAGGGACTCCTGATGACGTTTTGAGACATCTCCTACAACTACAGCACCAGAATTGTGCTGCTGAAGCAAGTCTGTTTTTTGAATTTTTTTTTGTGAAAAAAAGTTTTCCAAAAAAAAGCATTTCATGCCATTTTTAGGTTTTGTAGGGACTCCTGATGACGTTTTGAGACATCTCCTACAACTACAGCACCAGAATTGTGCTGCTGAAGCAAGTCCGTTTTTTGGAATTTTTACGACAGGGTCCCCCCTTACGACATTTTAGCAAAAAATGTTTTGCATAAAAAATGCATTTTCTTACACTTTCTTACATTTACGGGTTTAGTCGGGACTCCTGATGACGTTTTGAGACATCTCCTACAACTACAGCACCAGAATTGTGCTGCTGAAGCAAGTCCGTTTTTTGGAATTTTTACGACAGGGTCCCCCCTTACGACATTTTAGCAAAAATTTTTTTTCGTAAAATATGCATTTTTTTACATTTTCTTACATTTACGGGTTTAGTCGGGACTCCTGATGACGTTTTGAGACATCTCCTACAACTACAGCACCAGAATTGTGCTGCTGAAACAAGACCGTTTTTAAAAAATTTTTTTGTAAATAAAAAGTTTTCCCAAAAAAAGCATTTTATGCCATTTTTAGGTTTTGTCGGGACTCCTGATGACGTTTTGAGACATCTCCTACAACTACAGCACCAGAATTGTGCTGCTGAAGCAAGTCCGTTTTTTGGAATTTTTACGACATTTTAGCAAAAAATGTTTTTCGTAAAATATGCATTTTTTTTACATTTTCTTACATTTACGAGTTTAGTCGGGACTCCTGATGACGTTTTGAGACATCTCCTACAACTACAGCACCAGAATTGTGCTGCTGAAGCAAGTCCGTTTTTTGGAATTTTTACGACAGGGTCCCCCCTTACGACATTTTAGCAAAAAATGTTTTGCGTAAAAAATGCATTTTCTTACACTTTCTTACATTTACGGGTTTAGTCGGGACTCCTGATGACGTTTTGAGACATCTCCTACAACTACAGCACCAGAATTGTGCTGCTGAAGCAAGTCTGTTTTTTGAAATTTTTTTTGTGAAAAAAAGTTTTCCAAAAAAAAGCATTTCATGCCATTTTTAGGTTTTGTAGGGACTCCTGATGACGTTTTGAGACATCTCCTACAACTACAGCACCAGAATTGTGCTGCTGAAGCAAGTCCGTTTTTTGGAATTTTTACGACAGGGTCCCTCCCCCCTTACGACATTTTAGCAAAAAATGTTTTTCGTAAAATATGCTTTTTTTTTTACATTTTCTTACATTTACGGGTTTAGTCGGGACTCCTGATGACGTTTTGAGACATCTCCTACAACTACAGCACCAGAATTGTGCTGCTGAAGCAAGTCTGTTTTTTGAATTTTTTTTTGTGAAAAAAAGTTTTCCAAAAAAAAGCATTTCATGCCATTTTTAGGTTTTGTAGGGACTCCTGATGACGTTTTGAGACATCTCCTACAACTACAGCACCAGAATTGTGCTGCTGAAGCAAGTCCGTTTTTTTGAATTTTTACGACAGGGTCCCCCCTTACGACATTTTAGCAAAAAATGTTTTTTGTAAAATATGCATTTTTTTTTACATTTTCTTACATTTACGGGTTTAGTCGGGACTCCTGATGACGTTTTGAGACATCTCCTACAACTACAGCACCAGAATTGTGCTGCTGAAGCAAGTCCGTTTTTTTGGAATTTTTACGACAGGGTCCCCCCTTACGACATTTTAGCAAAAAATGTTTTGCGTAAAAAATGCATTTTCTTACACTTTCTTACATTTACGGGTTTAGTCGGGACTCCTGATGACGTTTTGAGACATCTCCTACAACTACAGCACCAGAATTGTGCTGCTGAAGCAAGTCTGTTTTTTGAATTTTTTTTTGTGAAAAAAAGTTTTCCAAAAAAAAGCATTTCATGCCATTTTTAGGTTTTGTAGGGACTCCTGATGACGTTTTGAGACATCTCCTACAACTACAGCACCAGAATTGTGCTGCTGAAGCAAGTCCGTTTTTTGGAATTTTTACGACAGGGTCCCCCCTTACGACATTTTAGCAAAAAATGTTTTTCGTGAAATATGCATTTTTTTTACATTTTCTTACATTTACGGGTTTAGTCGGGACTCCTGATGACGTTTTGAGACATCTCCTACAACTACAGCACCAGAATTGTGTTGCTGAAGCAAGTCCGTTTTTTGGAATTTTTACGACAGGGTCCCCCCTTACGACATTTTAGCAAAAAATGTTTTGCGTAAAAAATGCATTTTCTTACATTTTCTTACATTTACGGGTTTAGTCGGGACTCCTGATGACGTTTTGAGACATCTCCTACAACTACAGCACCAGAATTGTGCTGCTGAAACAAGACCGTTTTTTTGAATTTTTTTTGTAAATAAAAAGTTTTCCAAAAAAAAGCATTTCATGCCATTTTTAGGTTTTGTAGGGACTCCTGATGACGTTTTGAGACATCTCCTACAACTACAGCACCAGAATTGTGCTGCTGAAGCAAGTCCGTTTTTTGGAATTTTTACGACAGGGTCCCCCCTTACGACATTTTAGCAAAAAATGTTTTTCGTAAAATATGCATTTTTTTTTACATTTTCTTACATTTACGGGTTTAGTCGGGACTCCTGATGACGTTTTGAGACATCTCCTACAACTACAGCACCAGAATTGTGCTGCTGAAGCAAGTCTGTTTTTTGAATTTTTTTTTGTGAAAAAAAGTTTTCCAAAAAAAAGCATTTCATGCCATTTTTAGGTTTTGTAGGGACTCCTGATGACGTTTTGAGACATCTCCTACAACTACAGCACCAGAATTGTGCTGCTGAAGCAAGTCTGTTTTTTGAAATTTTTTTTGTGAAAAAAAGTTTTCCAAAAAAAAGCATTTCATGCCATTTTTAGGTTTTGTAGGGACTCCTGATGACGTTTTGAGACATCTCCGACAACTACAGCACCAGAATTGTGCTGCTGAAGCAAGTCTGTTTTTTGAATTTTTTTTTGTGAAAAAAAGTTTTCCAAAAAAAAGCATTTCATGCCATTTTTAGGTTTTGTAGGGACTCCTGATGACGTTTTGAGACATCTCCTACAACTACAGCACCAGAATTGTGCTGCTGAAGCAAGTCCGTTTTTTGGAATTTTTACGACAGGGTCCCCCCTTACGACATTTTAGCAAAAAATGTTTTGCGTAAAAAATGCATTTTCTTACACTTTCTTACATTTACGGGTTTAGTCGGGACTCCTGATGACGTTTTGAGACATCTCCTACAACTACAGCACCAGAATTGTGCTGCTGAAGCAAGTCCGTTTTTTGGAATTTTTACGACAGGGTCCCCCCTTACGACATTTTAGCAAAAAATGTTTTTCGTAAAATATACTTTTTTTTTTACATTTTCTTACATTTACGGGTTTAGTCGGGACTCCTGATGACGTTTTGAGACATCTCCTACAACTACAGCACCAGAATTGTGCTGCTGAAGCAAGTCTGTTTTTTGAATTTTTTTTTGTGAAAAAAAGTTTTCCAAAAAAAGCATTTCATGCCATTTTTAGGTTTTGTAGGGACTCCTGATGACGTTTTGAGACATCTCCTACAACTACAGCACCAGAATTGTGCTGCTGAAGCAAGTCCGTTTTTTGGAATTTTTACGACAGGGTCCCCCCTTACGACATTTTAGCAAAAAATGTTTTGCGTAAAAAATGCATTTTCTTACACTTTCTTACATTTACGGGTTTAGTCGGGACTCCTGATGACGTTTTGAGACATCTCCTACAACTACAGCACCAGAATTGTGCTGCTGAAGCAAGTCCGTTTTTTGGAATTTTTACGACAGGGTCCCCCCTTACGACATTTCAGCAAAAAATGTTTTTCGTAAAATATACTTTTTTTTTTACATTTTCTTACATTTACGGGTTTAGTCGGGACTCCTGATGACGTTTTGAGACATCTCCTACAACTACAGCACCAGAATTGTGCTGCTGAAGCAAGTCTGTTTTTTGAATTTTTTTTTGTGAAAAAAAGTTTTCCAAAAAAAAGCATTTCATGCCATTTTTAGGTTTTGTAGGGACTCCTGATGACGTTTTGAGACATCTCCTACAACTACAGCACCAGAATTGTGCTGCTGAAGCAAGTCCGTTTTTTGGAATTTTTACGACAGGTCCCTTACGACATTTTAGCAAAAAATGTTTTTCGTAAAATATGCATTTTTTTACATTTTCTTACATTTACGGGTTTAGTCGGGACTCCTGATGACGTTTTGAGACATCTCCTACAACTACAGCACCAGAATTGTGCTGCTGAAACAAGACCGTTTTTAAAAAAATTTTTTGTAAATAAAAAGTTTTCCCAAAAAAAGCATTTTATGCCATTTTTAGGTTTTGTCGGGACTCCTGATGACGTTTTGAGACATCTCCTACAACTACAGCACCAGAATTGTGCTGCTGAAGCAAGTCCGTTTTTTGGAATTTTTACGACATTTTAGCAAAAAATGTTTTTCGTAAAATATGCATTTTTTTTACATTTTCTTACATTTACGAGTTTAGTCGGGACTCCTGATGACGTTTTGAGACATCTCCTACAACTACAGCACCAGAATTGTGCTGCTGAAGCAAGTCCGTTTTTTGGAATTTTTACGACAGGGTCCCCCCTTAC